>NC_081570.1:52875352-53175352 GCF_022355385.1 Mustela nigripes | reverse complement strand
CTGAGCATTTAATCAGTTGAACGCTTCCTTATGTTCCCCTGGTTTGTTCTCATAACAAGTGACCTTAGGCCAACTCCTAGCAACACATGATTGTGGAATGTTCCCTCCTGAGGAATACAGCCTTGTTTGTTTTTTTTTTCTTTTTTCATTCTGAACACAGTGAAAATCAGAAAATTCAGATGAGTTTGGACAGTAATGATAATGTAAGATTACCTGCTGTGTGCTCAGCATTTTACATATGTGATTACTAAATGTTACAATAGCCCTGGTCAAATTTCGGGGGAAAACTAAAGCTTAGAAAAGTTAGGTCACTCACCTGATGTAATTGTGTCCAAGACCCAGTTCCCGCCTTTCTGTATTTCCTACAGATTCTCAGCATCATCTTTGCATAAATGAGGCAATGCTGGAACCCCAGAGTCCTGCCATTTTCAGTGAGTCTTCCACTTGAAAACCGTATCAGGATCCACTCCCTTGTGGTTTTGATTTTGAATACGTGTCCCCTAGTCAGTCATTTGGGAATGTAGGTCCTGCGAACTCTGAAGTCTCCATGGTATTAACAGCTAACATTGACATTGAGGACATTTTACTGAACCTGGGCGCAACTAACTTTTATCGCGTTAGCTTACTGACTCCTTTCTCAGAAACTGTCCCCTCTCCTTCCCTGTCCCTGTCCCTGCTGAGTTTTCTCATAGCCCTTTCACAGAGTATGTTCCCACTAACATACTCCCGTTTACTTCTTTGGTGTATTGCCATCTTCCTGCACCCCACACCCCGGTCCCACTTAGCATATAAGTTCCAGAAGGGCTGTGTGTGAGCTCACTGATGTAAGCTCCCAGCAAGTAGAACCAGGCCTGGTCCATAGTTCGTGCGCACGTATCTGTGGGATGAATGAATGAACGGTGCCTAGAAGTAACAGTCACTCTCATCCCCGTCTTCCATGTAAGCAAACTGAAGTTCCCGGTGTTCACAAATAGGCTCAAATGTGGAGCAATTCTTTCTTTACCTGGAAGTCTATTTTCAAACGTTCGTGGTTATAGCTTCCTTTCTCCGCTATATTGTCAGAATGAGAAATTGGACATGAGAAAGAGGTTGGTTTGGCACTTTAGGTATCCTCCTTGGAGGTGATAAGCATTATATATTTGTGAAATACAGAGATTGGGCCTTTCATGTACTATAAGAACCATAGCTGGTATTGAGGTAAGTAAGATGTCTTTCCCCTGTGTCCTCTTGGGGTGCCCCCAAGATTTATAACGCATCGAAGGAACTGGGTTATATAAATGGCTTGCTAATTCAAGGCTGCTTCTGTCAGAGCCATCGTGGGCCCCTCCTGACACAGACTTGGCAGAGTTGTGAAGGACCTGGGGGATGTCCATGCCAGCCTACCCACCTCTGCCCCTAAGTGCCAGGCTCTGGGACTCAGGCCCTCCTTCACTGGACAGCCAGCTCCACTGCTTGACAGTTGACTTCTCAGACGACTCTCTGAGTTGTATCTCCAAGACATCGACCCAGGAGCCTGAGTTCTGCTGTCCGGGGAATTACAGAATAAATGACGTCACCCTTTCACCTATCAACCCTTCAAATATTGTTTACTTGTGCCCATTCTTCAGTTTTTCTTGTCCCAGTCCATGAGACGTTTCTCACGTGGCATCTTTCCAGCCACTTTCCCATCCTGCTTGCTCCCTTTGGCGTGCTCTCCAGTTCATTCATGTCCAGCGTAAATACGTCATGCAGCTGTCCAGGTGTGTTTGGGTTGCGTCCGTTGTGTTTTCACAGTCATGCTAAGCTGTTGGCTCATCCATGCTCCCGAAGGCCCTTAGTGTGTACTATTGTGGAACTTAAGTGGGAAGAACATACTACACAGATGGAACCAAGGATTAGTGACGATTATGAAAAATTACAGTGATGTCTGTGGACATTCTGTCCCTCATTTCTCTGTGTACGCCGGCTGCCACACTCAAGGTAGTTAGGAGGAGAGCAAGCATTTATGGCATGCAGACTATGTGTAAGATGAGGTCTTCAGACTTACATTTACTACCTGTTTAACTTTACAAACAACCATAGTCACACCTATTATTAAACTCTATGTTACACTCAGGAGACAGAAATTAGGAGAAATTAGCAACATGCCTAAGATCACATCGTTTGTAATTGGTGGAGTGTGAATATGAGTCTATGTTGGCCTCCAAATCCTATGTTTGATAAGGTGCCAAGGCTCCTGTTTTCATGATCTCTGAAAAACATGGACAAGAAGACACCTTAAAGGAGTTATGTTTTCTTCTTCCTATCCTGCAAAGAAAGAAAGGATCTGAATTACTGTGTTTCTGGTCTGTGCCAGTTGTGCCATATCTGTTTATCTCATTTAGTCTTCAGGACAATGCTGTGAGGAGAACATTATTGTCATGACCATTTTATAGGTGAAAAAACCATGGCTCAGAGAAGACAAATCGAGGTCTTTGTCACACAACTAGTTGTAATTTAGAGTCAACATGCTTTCTCTCTCATTATGCCACTTCTCAAAGAGGGTTTTCTTTTTTCTTTTTTTAAACTTTTAATTAACATACAATATATTATTAGCCCCAGGGGCACAGGTCTATGAATTGCCTGGTTTACACACTTCACAGCACTCACCATAGCACATATCTTCCCCAATGTCCATAACCCAACTGTCTTCTCCATACCCCCTCCCCCCGGCAACCCTCAGTTTGTTTTGTGAGATTAAGAGTCTCTTATGGTTTGTCTCCCTCCTGATCCCATCTTGTTTCATTTTTTCCTTCCCTGCCCCCCAAAACTCCCTTTGCCTCTTAACTTCCTCATATCAGGGAGATCATGTGATAATTGTTCAAAGAAGGTTTTCAACTCAACCCTGAGTATTTCCCTCCATATGGTCTCTGGCTAGAATGTTGCCCACCATGACAGTCTTCCCTTTGCTGTGCAACATTTCCAGAAGTAGTGATTTCCCAAATTACTTGAGTGGAAAAGAAAAGAACCCTTACCAAATTAAAGGAGCATCCACTCATTATTAAAGGCTTTCTGTATGCATAGCTTTAGACCAAGGATCAGCTATGGAAAGCATAGCAGGAAGCTGACTGAAGTTACTAGAGCTTAGCTCAGATGGAGCCCATCATGCTCCCTTCCTCTCCTATGGTATGACCCCATCCATGAATTGATGGTAAGTGCAGTGGCCTGATCATTTAGTGATGTTCCCCTGAGGGCCACGGACCCATCGTCCTTCAGGTGGAATTGATTTACTTGCCAAATCATAGGTCCAGAAGTTTAGAGACCGCTAGTAGGAATTTTGCCAAATATCATTACTATTCTTTGCATTTGCAAAGAATGTAAGTGTTCACAGAACATTTATCACTTAGATTATTCTGTTTGTTCATCCCAACCAACTGGTAATGGAGGCCAGCAAGGGTTCATTGCTCTGCTTTGCAAATGAGTAGTCAGAAACTCAAGAGAGACTGAGATTTGCTCATAGCCTCACAGTCTCTAAGAGGCAGAGCCCAAACACAGTCTCTTCGAGCTGCAAATTCTATACGTGTCCTTTGCTGTCTCTTTTCCCTTCACTCCTCTCGCACTGTCTGCCAGATTTCTTGTACATCTTTGCCCTTGACATTGTGTGAGCAGTCAAAAGCTCAGAAAGAACTGAGCTGTACCAAGCTGGAACTGCTCCTTTCTCAGACTTCCCTTCCCAAGCCATCTGGTCACCCTGCCTTTCCACAAACCAGATGTGATGGTTTGTAGGTTGTCATCAATCTTCACTGTCACCGGCAAGTCAGTTGACCCTGCAACACTAAGCTGCTGTAAACATTCTTTCCCACAGGCAAATACCTGTGTATCAATCTTAATGTCACACTAACCATTTGAAAAACTTACAACTTTGCTTCATTTCTCTAGGGTGGACAGGGAATTGAACAATTGCCCTTGAAGCCAAGCCTTTCCTGTGGGTTGGCTCACTGAAGAACATCTGATCTAAAAGGTGCTTTGCTTTGACCCTGAGCAGAAGGAACAATGTCCATACCACCCAGCTCAGAGTCAAAGTCCGCTGACTACCACCCCCACCCCTGTCCCCATTGCTCCTTGGCAACCACTAATCTAGCCTCTCTGTCTAAAATGTCATCATTTGGGGTGCCTGGGTGGCTCAGTGGATTAAAGCCTCTGCCTTCGGCTCAGGTCATGATCGCGGGGTCCTGGGATTGGAGCCCCACATCGGGCTCTCTGCTCAGCGGGGAGCCTGCTTCCCCCCTCTCTCTGCCTGCCTCTCTGCCTACTTGTGATCTCTGTCAAATAAATAAATAAAATCTTTTAAAAATATATAAAATGTCATCATTTCAAAAATGTTACATGAATGGCATTAGATAGTATGTAACCTTTCGGGATTGGCTTTTTTCTACTGAGCATAATTCCCAGAGATTCATCCAAGTTGGGTTACAAATTTTTGTTTTTCTTTATTATCTAAAAGCATACATTAAAATTTATCTATTTAGTTTTAAAATTTTTTAAACTTTCAATTAGCCTTATTTGTTCGTCTGTTTTAACTAAAATCTGTAGTCAGGGTTACAGAGGCTAGATGTCCCACTTCCTAACCAGGGGACTTCTCGATTGCTTAATCTTCCTGAGAGACTCCATGTCCTTACATGAGCATGATAATTAGACTTTTATATTTGACTTTTGAAAATTTCAAGGGGGAGAAGCATCCAAATGCCCTTCATTAATGGAGTTGTATTATACTGATGTGGGACAATGTCCTCTTTAGCCACAGTAACTCCAAGTTCCAGTACTGCAAGGATTGGGATAAACAGAAGGCCTCAAGCATTATTTGGAAGGGGAAGACATTAGATTCCATGGCCTACCTTTTCTATGTCTCCTGTCACTCATATTGTCTAAGAGAAAGGATCTGATTGGGTTGATTGGCCGTTTCCAATACAAAAAAACTGCAGTGGGCTCACACCAAACCTCATGAAGGTGTCCTTTCTCATGGCCCTCTTGTAGATGCACTAGGAGCATCTCTAAACTTCTTTGTCAGCCCATCAGTCAGAAACAACCAAAGATGGAGATTGTCTTAGGCGGTGATGCCTATGTTACTGGAGGTATTCATGTTGAGGTTTATGGCCATAGAGTAGATATGGGACTATAAGCAGAAAACAAAACTGATCTTTGGTTTAGTCCTTTGAAGATGAGGGGCGGAATTTATTTTATTCAACTTAGTGAAAAAATGGAAAGTCCCCATTTAGCATTCTCAGAGGGGATTCTGGCTTTGAAAGTTTCTTAGGGCTTAATGGACCCCCACGGAGGACACTGTTTCACAAAGTGGTTATGGGGAGCAAAATTCAATGGCTGAGAACAGCTTTGGGCAGCTATAAAGCCTTATACAAACACCAGGGATCTCACAGTCACTTGCTTCTTGGTTTGGAAAGGAAATGTGTGTGTGTGTGTGTGTGTGTGTGTTTTAAATAAGAGAACCTAGTTTGTCATAGCTAGGAAGGTTAAACAGGAAAATGAAAAAAAAATATATAGATATACATGCACTTGTGTTTCTGAAAGGAGACAGTAGAGTTCAGTACTGAGCTGGAAATAAGGCCCTCGCTCATTCTTGGGAAGTGTCTGTGGGCAGGAGCTACAGACTCTGATGATAGCTTCTGGGTTTCTTATGAAAAGAGTAGGAACAAAGGTCAGTCATCAGGCACATCCTGGAAACTGGGCTATGATAGATACCTAGAACAAACAAATTCATTGAAAGCTTACAAGTCCTGGTACTTTCTCAGACTCCCCATTTCAGACTCAGGAACTAAAGTGCGTCTTGGTGTATTTAATCGAACAACTCTTTCCGTTCTCAACTTTCAAAATAAGACCTTTTTCTCGGTCAGGTTCAGACTGGGGAGATGGGAGGAACAGCCGCCGGGGATGAGCCTGTCCCTCATGAACACCATAAAAGCTTATTCCACTTGGCAGCAGTCCTCCTCACCTCGGGAACGAGTAAGTCCTGGCTGCCACTGACCCCGAGCTGAAGTGAGGCCTTTAGGACCACAGAGGGAGAGTTGTGTGCCCCTCTGCTTCTCCATCTGTGAGCAGCCCGGCTCTGCCCAGCCGCCCTGCGCACTGGTACTTCAGGGACGCCAGAGACCAGATCACAGATTTTTAATTTTCATGGTGAATTCTACTGTCTTGATTTTGTGGGTCTGGGACATGAATAGGTGCAGTAAGATATATCTTTGCATTGCCCCAAGTCCCAAGTCCTAAGTGCCCCTTCCTCTCCTGTGCTCCCTCTCGTCCCAGGATTTGCCATATTTTCTTGTCTTTTGTGATTTTTCTGTCAGCTTCCCTAAAACGTGAGGTCCTTCAGGACAGGGATTGTGTCTTTTTTCTTGCTACCCCTGTCTTTAGCAGAATGCCTAGCACATAATAGGTGGTTTATAAATGTTTATTGACTGAACACAGAAGAACCAGAAAGCATCCATAGGAAGGGGAGCAGAGTCTATAGGAAGGGGAGGGCCCTGGAATCCACGTTCCATGAGGAGCTAGGGGTGTGCGTGTGTGTGAGTGTATGTGGTGTGCAGATGTGGACAGAAACGTCTATCTCCTAATTCCTGGAACCGGTGAATATGTTATGTTACGTGCTACAAGAAAATCCTAGTTGCAGATGGGATTAGGGTTTTTAATCTGCTGACCTTAAATGGGGAGACTGTTGTTGATTTTCCAGGTAGTCCAAGTCATCACAGGGTTCTTACAAGAGGGAAGCAGAAGGGTCAGAGTCTGAGACACAGACGTGACGCAGAAGCAGAGGTTGGAGTGCCGTGGCTACACACCGAGGACTGCAGGCAGCCTCCAGAAGTTGGGAAAGTCAAATGATGGACTCTTCCCAGACCCTCCAGAAGGACGGGGCCTCTGCCAACACCTTCATTTGAGCTCTGTGAGGCCCTTTCCAGCCTTCTGACCTCCCAAACTGTAATATAATAAATTTGCTGTTTTAAGCCACTGAATTTGTGGTAATTCGTTACAGCAGCAGTTAGAAACCGATATAGAGCCCAGGCTTGGGAGGGCACCTCAGAAAAGAGCCTAACAGAGAGTGACAACCTGGAATAGGAAATGGCCATGTGGGAGTGGCCCAGTCAGCCCCCAGAGAGATGGTCCCAGCGGGATCACCCCAGAGGAAAATGAGTTGGTAGAGATCAGAATTGGTGACAGCTCCCTGTGGACAGCACCCACCCTCCCAGATAGTCAGTGCCTCTATCGCTGTAATAGCTTGGGAGAAACCACAGTGGAGCGTAGCGTGGAAGGGTCCATCAGTCAGGCTTGGGTTGGACTTCTCTGCCGCCCATGACTGTGATCTGAAGCAAGTTGTGTAACCTGTTCAAGCCACAGTTGTTTTTTGTTTTTTTTTTTTAAGATTTTATTTATTTATTTGATAGGGAGAGAGAGATCTCAAGTAGGCAGAGAAGCAGGCAGGGAGGTGGGGAAGCAGGCTCCCCGCTGAACAGAGAGCCCATTGTGGGGCTCCATCCCAGGACCCTGGGATCATGACCTGAGCTGAAGGCAGAGGCTTTAATTCATTGAGCCACCCAGGCGCCCCGACAGCAGGGCTTTAAACCAAGCATGGGAACCTTCTGAGCACAGGGCCCCATTGCATAGTGCCCACGCCCACAAAGCTGGCCCTGAATATTCTCACGTAAGAAGTGATAGACCCGCTTTGGGAAGCAGGGGTGCCTGGGGCAGCGAGGAAGTGCGAGGCCTTGAGAGATGATAAGGGTGGGGTCTCCGGACAGAACGAAGAGCACGTAGAAAGATGGTGAGAAGGAGAAACGGAATGAGACAGGAGCTAAAGCCGCGGCAAGAGGAAGGCTGTTGTCTTTGGACCAGCGGAGCACCCGTGCCGCCCCGTGTGGAGAGCAGGAGAACCACTGCCACCCCCCACCCCCACCCCACTCCTGGCTTCCAGCACCACGAACAGAGCACCAAACAGATGGGCACCTCTGACTCTGTGGAGCAGTCTGGAAGGTTTTCCAGCCTCCATGTGGTACCTCCCTGGAATTCGACAGGCCACAGTGGCTTCCTTCTCTTCCTAAAGATGTGGGAAGATGAAGCAAATGAAAATGGCGGCGGGTGGGTTATTTGGCTGTGGAAGGGCTTGGCATGCTGTTGCTCGGAGAATTTCATCCTGGTCATGTCGAGACAGCAATTCCCCGGGGCGGGGCGGGGGGGGGGGGACTGGCGGACCTGTGGTCTGTGTGGTGTCAGGAGATACTATTTCACTGTAGACTATGACTGGCAGAGACCTAGCAACCACAGCCCGAATACAGACGGACATGTGTTTGTCTGGAAGGGACGGGAGGTCTCCAGCCCATCCCTCCCTCTGCTCACTGAAGGGACATCCCTCAGCTGCGTGATCCCCCTTTGCACGGCACCCCCCACTCCCCACTGCCGTGGACTGATTGTGCTAGGTGCCCTCCAGCACCTCTGACTTTATAAAGCAGAAAAATGCACAGCGTGTCTTAGCAATAGACCAACATTGTGTTTTAATGGAGTTTTGCGGGGGTGGGGGTATCAGCCTTTCCTTTTGCTGTGTGCTGTCCAGATGCCTCTTGAGCATTCTGGTATGCTCTCCTCATGCTGTGTGAGAGGCATCGTGACCATGTGTACAAGCCAGAGCTGTCGCCTGAGAGCTTTGTCAGTATTAGGAACGACAGTACATCCAGGAAAAGCTTTTGGTTGGAGAGTACTGGAATAGCTGTAAATGCTCTCTTCTAGCCCTGCCATTAAATTATTGGGACATTTTGTTTCTTTCTCTTCCCTCTTCCCCCAAACCACTTCAATTTCTGAAAATGTGTTACTGATTTTGTGTGGTCTCCTGCCTTGTGCCCTCCACTTCCCTCCTACGGCACTCTCCTTTTTGGGTACTGCCACATGTCGAATGAATTTTAATCCAGGGGGTCACACAGGTTTTGCTAGGGTGGCTTAGAAGGTAGGCCTGGTAAGTTAAGCCGTAGCAGAATCCAGTCTGATTACGAGCTGGGTTATAATACATGTTCTAAGTGCAGGATTTGGAGCGGAGGGCCACGACTTTAATCATTTCCCCAGATAAGCACTTGTTAAGCCTGGTCTGGTGGGTTCTTACACGCCTTTGATGAGGAAGGAAAGTGGAAAGCTGGGTGTTGTCATGAGCTAAAATTGGTAAATTCTGTGATCCTGAAACTGGGGCACCTGAAGAAAAAGTGACCTTGATGAGTGTCTTCATTTGCCTGGCTGTGCTTGTCTGCAGCGATTGGAAAGACCTGCCTTCAGCCCCCATCGCTTGGTGTGTACCTTAGCAAATGTCTGCTGACCCATGATGCCCAGACAGGAACCTCTTGAAGGCTGATGCTTTCAGATGCTTTCAAAATGAGCAGTTACTCATCGGTAAGTGGTGATTAAGAGTTCTGGAGTCATCCCTGAGTAGCACTTCTTTCACTCTTGTGAGCAAAGATGTACCTTGAATTACAGTCTGCCTTTCATACATATCCTTGAAAGCTGGAAGGATCCCTAGCAACCTGCTCTCGGAGAAATCATATGAGAGTAACAGGCATTTCTTCATTGTATTTATATTACACTCTTCCTACTTTCCAACTTCTGAACATCTTTCAATTACCACTCTTTCAATTACCACTTTCTTCCTAAAAGCACAGGAGCCCAAAAGAGGTACTTCTATTACAGGTAAAGTTAGATCAGATAAGAAGATCTAGCAGGGATTTAAATTTCATGGAATAAGAAAAATGAATTCTGGTGTCCAATTATGTAGGGCATAGACAAATACAAGAACAACATTGGCTAACATGCGGAGAAATGGCTGCCTCCTAAGATTTGTTTAGGTCCAGGGAGATCTTTGCTTTTGCCTAAACTCAGATTTGCCAGGAAAATTCCAAAGAGAACAAACATTTGAATTGATCCTCTTATGATGTGTATGGGGATGGGTATGTAGGTGTGTAATGTGTTTATGGGTGAGGGAGCAGTGTCAACTAGTGACCACTGTAACTAACTAGCATATTCCCTGGCTTTCTGAGTGCCTGACTGCACAGAGAGGGAGGAAACCCCAATGATTATGAAAATTAAATATCCCAACATTTATGGGAGTGAGATCTCAATGTGGATTAAATTTAATTTCAAGAATACTGAAATAAAGCTGGCTGAAGAGGAGAAATTTCTAACACCATTTTTTAACTATATAGAACACACATACACACTTAGACACACACACGCAACATACTTCTTTCCTACCATCTCAGCTTTCAATATATTTTTCCAATTTTTAAAAAAGATTTTATTTATTTATCTGAGAGCAAGAGAGAGAGCTAGCAACAGAGAGTACAGCAGGGAGGAGAGGGAGAAGCAGGCTCCCCACTGAATAGGGAGGTGATGTGGGGCTCGATCCCCAAACCCCGGGATCATGACTTAGCTGAAGGCAGATGCTTAACTGAGCCACCCAGGTGGCTATGGTCCCCCCCACCCCCGCACTGTAATCATTCCACTTATATAGAGTTTTTCTGTTTGTGCATTTTCATGATTACATAATATTCTATTGAATGGCCATTGTGTGGTTTATTATTTCCTAGCTGTTGGGTGGCTCAGTTCTTTCCAATGTTTAATTATTATAAAAGCAATGCAGCAATGCTCTAGATATTTTTGCCTACACAGTTTCTCTTCACTCTTGAAATACTTTATTAGAATAATTAGAACTCATTTTGTTGCAAATTGTATAGCTCATTGAAGCAGCCTAAGTCAAACAGGTTTTATTGATAAGCATATAGATACAAAATGCAAGGTACATGTAGGAATTGGAAGGTTATCCAGAACAACTCATTGTCCCTCTCTTGTCTCTTGTTTTCTTTAGATTGCCTTTCCCTTGTTGCATCACCACTTCCTCATATCAGGGAGATCATATGATAGTTGTCTTTCTCTGCTTGACTTATTTCCCTGCCTACTCCTGGTTTCCTGATAGCTTTGCCTCACACAGGGCTTTGACTTGCCTTGGAGCCAGAGACCCAGGTATCTGTCAGAAGAATCTAGAGCCAACCGTCTTCTGATCAAAATTTTTGTATCTCTTATTAAATTATTGAGCACGGGGCACCTGTGTGGCTCAGTGGGTTAAGCCGCTGTCTTTGGCTTAGGTCATGATCTCAGGGTCCTGGGATAGAGGCCCGCATTGGGCTCTCTGCTCAGCAGGGAGCCTGCTTCCTTCTCTCTCTCTCTCTCTCTCTCTCTCTCTGCCTGCCTCTCTGTCTACTTGTGATCTCTCTCTGTCAAATAAATAAATAAAATCTTCAATAAATAAATAAATAAATAATTGAGCACGAATCTGAATAGCGAGGCTCCCCTGACTTTGTGACTTGTGCTTTCATCTGATTGGTGGAGAGGGTACAGGCAAGTCTCTGACAGCTGCCTAGACTCAAATCAACCCCTACCACATACTAGCCATGTAGGTTTGGGTCCTTTTCTCGGCTTCCCCGTGTCTCTGTTTGCCCATCTGTATATGAGTATAACAGTGGCACCACTGCATGAGGTTTTTGGGAAGATGAAATAAAATATCCCTTGTCAAGGAACATAAGAAGTCTTCAATAGGTGTTGGCCCTTAGTTATTGGTTTTTTGTTTGTTTGTTTGTTTGTTTGCTCTTAGTTTCTTTTAAGTTTTGTATTATGGAAAAATATGCATAACATAAAATTTACCATTTTAACCATTTTTAAGGGTACAATTCAGTGGCATTAAGTATATTCACACTGTCCATCCTTAGAGCTGTTTCATCATCCCAAACTGTAGCTCTTGTTTTTTAAATTCTTATCATCAGGATTATTTCAAATATGGCTTCCTGGGTCCTCCTGCGGGAGGGTGTGATGGGGACTCTTCCTGAAGAAAGGAACATAGTGGATAGGCACTCTAAGTTCCTACTGAAACCATCACATATTTGCAGTTCTTTAAGAATTACAGAGCATGCTCAGTCTTTATTTTATGTAGTTCTCCTAAGGAAGGAGTTCTTGAAGTAGGAAGGGGCTGTAACCTTATGGTATAGGAGAGGACCTTGAGGGTAAAGAAATCTGACTTGCCCAATACCTCCCAGAATGCCTGCAGAGCCAGGACTCAGAGTCAAGTCTTCTTAATCTAAGTTCATGCTTTTTTGTCTGACAGCCCAAAAAATGTGATTACTCAAGCCAAGCTTTCTTCCCATTTGGTACGGTTCCTATTACCTACTCTAGTTCAGACTCTGAGAAGGAAGAGAAGATTTCTCAAATTTGGACTTGTGGGTGAGCTCTTTCTGGGAAGTACAGGCCTGTAAGAATCTGACAGTGTAGTTTCCAGTTTGCATCCTTAACATCAAGGAAAAGCAACAATGGTTTGGTGATTTATTTCGTGATTCTGTGAAAACAAAGAGTGGAAGACGGATTGGTTAATGGACCTCATAACTTTTACCTTGAGAAGGTTTAGAAATATTTGCTGGAAACAAATGGCATTACTAGGCAGATTTTTTTCAAATGAGATAGAGAAAAAGATACCATTACATCAAAATGGGCAAGTTTCTACTGGTGCTTTATGGTTTGTACAAAGAAACATATTTTGTCTGCTTGGCTTGATTAATTTTTTTTTTCTTTTTAGTGAAAAACACCTTTGTCAAATGCCAAAAGTTTATTTTATATAAAAACCACAGGAAGAAAGCTGTGTGGACTCAAGCTACCCCACAGCACCTTTCTAACAACTAGATTAATGTTTGCTATTAGGGAATCTTTCCATTAAATTAATGGCCACCTTTTTGGATTAGACACTCACCTTCCATTTGGCACTTTGACTCATTTCCTTGTTGCTTGTTCTGAAAGAAAATCACTTAGGATAACTGAACACCTTAGTGCAGTGAGCTTTTGTTTTGTCTGTTCTGATCACTCCTTTTGTATCAAATGTATGGATTCTCCTTGTGCTCTTCCATATCAACAAGCACATCTTCTCTCTGGCTTTCTATCTGATCTCAGCCCCTCTTTGCTAACCTGATCCCCACCCCATCTCTGCTGCTCTGTTTTCCTCAACTCTACAGTATCAGTTATACTGATCTCCTCATAACTCTCTGCTATGCTTTCTTCAGACAGTCCCCATGTCGTCATCAATGCTGTCCTCGCCTTTCCGTTTATCCGTGTGGAACACCTTTCCCTTTCAGCCACTCTGAACATTTCCATCCTTCACTGCCAGTTCAAGTCCCACTTATTCTCTAAGGCTTTCCTAACAATTTCACTGCATATAGAGTTCATCCTTCTGTGAGGCTATGTTATAAATTACGACCGTTATTTCTTGAGGACCTATTAAGTGCCAGGCCCGTTATCTCTACCCCTCATTACAACTAAACAAGGAAATTACTGTCATCCTTACTTTTTAAAAGAGGAAACCAAGGGTCAGAAAGAGTAGATAACATGCTCCAGGTTACACGGCCTAAATCGCCAATCTGAGGACTGAACTATAGGAGTCAATGATTCTAAAGCTCTTCTTTTTTCTGCCTATGCTGGCTCCTAGCTCTACTACCTAAAGGTGCTCTCTATGTGCCCTGGGTGCTCTAGTCTTCTCTTCTCATTTAGTTCTTGAAATCAAGGATTATATTATTTAAGAATTGCATTCAGCTGCTACAGAGATCCAGGACCATGATGGCTTCAATAAGGGAGAAGCTGATGTTTCTCTCACTTAAAAGGAGTCCCGAGGAAGTGGGCCAGGCAATAATGTGGACCCTGAGAGTATCATGGTCCTAGCCTCGTTTAGCTCTTCCGTTCATCAACCCCCTCAATGTGGGCCTTACGGTTGTGTTCACAAGATGATTCTGGAAGACCAGTAATCATATTTGTGTTCCAGGCAAGATGGCGGAAAGGAGGGGAAGGACAGCATTGGCTTCCCAGTCAAATTCTTCAAACCTTTTCCAGAAGCTTCACCTTATAACTTCTGTTTATGTCTTGTTGGCCACCACATCTACAAGGGAGGCTGGGAAATATTTTATAGATGAGTACACTGATCCACCCGACAATAAAGGTATTTGAGAAAGAAATGGATGTTAAACAGGCGACTAGCAGTCTCTGCCACCAAGACCTATGTCCCAGCCTTCTTTTATATTTTTATAGCACCTAGAAGGTGCCCAGTAAAAACTGGTGGACAATGTAATATGGAGAAATACAGAGTGGAAAACGTCATTTAGAAAATTGATAAATGAAGAAACTGAAGGAACAATAGCCTCATGGGATGTCTAATTTATAAATACTTAATAAGAAAATAAATGTCCACGTTCTTTTCCCTAAACAATCTTGCTGTCACTCAGCTTCCTGTACAGAATGCTTATAAAATGAACATCAAGATTAAGAAAATGAGGCCAAGTCTTTTGAAATTATTTTGAGTAGATTCATTGTTTCTTCCAGCCTTTATTCTTTGCATACATTTTATTTCCATTTACAAAATTGGAATCATAAAATGTTCTGTTTTCCGAAGGACTCATTGCGAACAACCACTTCTGACAAAATGACCAGTACTCAGGCAATGTCTGATGAGCACTTAGAGAAAAAAGAGTAGATTACATTTCCAATAGAAATTAGCGTTATGCATTTCTGGAACTGTCCTGAGTTTCTTATTTTGATTTGCAAAATAATTCAAAAGCTTGAAAGAAAAATCCATGGTAATTACCTGAAGTGTTTCTCCAGCCCCCAGATTAACTTTGAGAGAAGGTTTCTGTTTGAGATTAAAAGCACACTTTTGTAACTTTGAATTTTGAAATGATTTCATATTTCGAAGGAATTTGTAAGAATAATGTAAGGAATAATGTATGCCCTTTACACAGCATCACGTGTTTCCAGTTAGGCCCATTTGCTTTATCATTCTCTTCCCGCCCCCCACCGTGGTATGTGTGTACGAGTTCTTTTTTTTACCCTGAAACTTTTGAGAGTAAATTAGAGATGTCATGTGCTAGGATACCTCTAAACACTTCAAAATATTGGCTGAGAGAAAGATATTCTCTTATATAACCACGGCAAAATGCTCAAAACAAGAAATTGGCCGTTGATATAATATTATTATCCAATTCATAGTTCATGTGCAAATTCCATTAATTGCCTCAATGGTTTCCTTTATAGCTATTTTATTTTCCCAAGCCAGAATCCAGTTTCAGATCATGCATCTGTGTAGTTGTCATGTCTCTTTAATCTGGAACAGTTTCTCAGCCTTTCTTTGATTTTCCTTAATTTGACATTAGGGGGAAAAAAAAAGACAAGTTATTTGGTAGAAAGTCTTTAATGTGGGTTTGTCTGACTTGCCTCATGTTTACATTCAGGTTGTATCTTTTTTGGCAAGAATTGCACAGAAGTGATATTGTGTCCTTTTTTCAGTGTGTCATATGAGGAGACAGACAGTGTTGGTTTGTCTTGAGGCGCTTGGGGGGCTCAGTCGGTTAACCGTCTGCCTTTAGCTCAGGTCATGATCTCAGGGTCCTGGGATCAAGACCAAGGCTGGTTCCCTGCTCAACGGGGATCCTGTTCCTCCCTCTCCCCCTGCCTGGCCTTCTTGTGCTTTTTTGTGCATGCTCTCTCTGACATAAATAAGTAAAATCTTTAAAAAAATCTTTTTTGTTGTTTTTTAAAGATCATTTATTTATTTATTTATTTGACAGACAGATCACAAGTAGGCAGAGAAGCAGGAGGAAGCAGGCTCCCTGCTGAGCAGAGAGCCCAATGCGGGGCTCAATCCCAGGACCCTGAGATCATGACCAGAGCCAAAGGCAGAGGTTTTAACCCACTGAGCCACCCAGGTGCCCTCTTTAAAAAAATCTTATAAAATATTGGTTTGTCTCAATGCTGATGATGCTGATTTGAATCACTGGTTGAGGGGGCATCTGCCAGATTTCTCCACTGTCAAGATACTATTTTCTTTGTAATTAAGTAATGATTTGTAGGAAGGTTTTTTCCTTTTCTTTTCTTTTCTTTTTTTTTTTTTTTGACCCGTGTGAATATTCTCGTCCTCATCCAAGATTAATCTACTAGATTTAGCATCTAGTGAAGATTTTCATATTCCATCATTCTTTCTGTTTTTCCTAAGCAGCATTCTGCTGTCAGAACAGCTTTTCCTTCTAAGGAGAGTTTCCGATGCTATGGGGCTATGTGTTTCTGAGCCTTGATCTTATTCTGCTAGGGCTGCTAGAACAAGATTCCATGGACCGGGGGTGGTGGGTGGGGGTGGGGGCTTCAGCAGCAGAGATTTATTTCTCACAGTTCTGGAGGCTGTAAGTCCAAGATCAAATAGCAAGCCAGTTCCGCTCCTGGTGAGAGGTTCCTTCTGGCTTACGCATGGCCACCTTCTCGCTGTGTCCTCACGTGGCTCAGGGAGCTGGTGCACTGAGGACTCTTCCATCTTGTGTCAGACTATTAATCCAATCATGGGGTCTTACATTCACCATCAAACCTAATTATCTCCCAAAGGCTCCACCTCCTCATACTCCAAATCAAGAGTTGGACACTTAACCAGCTGGGGGTTAGGGCTTCAACATACACATTTTGTGGGAACACAAACATTCAGTCTATAACAGTCTTTATTAAGGAAGAACGAACCCAGAGTAAAAATATGGTCTCTCCCTTGGACTGTGATAATGAGCACTGAAGCGTGCATAGTAGAGGTAATTCCTTACTCGGTCTTCTTTAATGGCACTTTAGGGGCGCCTGGGTAGTTCAGTGGGTTAAGCCTCTTCCTTCAACTCAGGTCACAGTCCCAGGGTCCTGAGATCAAGCCCCGAATCGTCCTCTCTGCTCAGCAGGGAGCCTACTTCCCCCCACCCTCTGCCGCCTGCCCCATCTCTGCTCACCTCTCAACCTGTGATCTCTCTCTCTGCTGAATAAATGCAGAAAAAATTCCTTTTGTAAAAAATAACACCCTTTAATTTTATTCTTATTTTTACTAGAAACTTTGAGGGAATTTGGCCACCTTCCCCCATTTTTTTAAAAACGACCTACTTTATTTATTTATTTATTTGAGAGGAGAGTGCACGTGAGCAGGGGGAGGGGCAGAGGGAGAGGATCTCAGGCAGACCTGGCACTGAGGGCAGAGCCCAGTGCAGGGCTTGATCTCACAACCCTGAGATGATGACCATAACCCTAAGATCATGACCTGAGCTGAAATCAAGAGTTGGACACTTAACCAGCTGAGTCACCCAATGACTCAGGCCACTTTGACCCTCATTTAGCATTAAAATCTGCTTTTTGTTTGTTGCTATCAGACAAATCTGGATTTAAATTTCCACACTTCAGTTGTGTATGTGATATTGGGCACTTTCTTTGGACTTTAGTCTCCTTGCCCATAAAGTAAGAATGATAACCCCTATTTCAAAAAGAGTATTGGGAAGGGGGGGCACCTGGGTGGCTCAGTGGGTTAAGCCGCTGCCTTCGGCTCAGGTCATGATCTCAGGGTCCTGGGATCAAGTCCCGCATCGGGCTCTCTGCTCAGCAGGGAGCCTGCTTCCCTTCCTCTCTCTCTCTGCCTGCCTCTCCGTCTACTTGTGATTTCTCTCTGTCAAATAAATAAATAAAATCTTAAAAAAAAAAAATAAGAGTATTGGGAGGGGCGCCTGGGTGGCTCAGTCGATTAAGCAGCCACCTTTAGCTCAGGTCATGATCCCAGAGTCCTGGGATCAAGCCCCACATTGGCAGAGAGCCTGCTTCTCCTTTCCCTCTGCTTGCTGCTCTACTTGTGCTCCCTCTGTCTCTTTGATAAAGAAATAGAATCTTAAAAATAAAAATAAAAATAAAAATAAAACAAAAATAGTATTGGGAGAAGTAAATGAAATAATGTATGTGAAAATGTGTAACATGGTATCTGATGCAAATAAGAGTTTAATATGTTTTCTCTTCTTCATTTATAATTCCAAATTTTAATGACACAATTTTGCAAGTTTCTAGACTTGCAAGAAGTTAAATGCTTGACCTTCATTGAAGTGTTAAATGATCTTAGATACAAAGTCTGCATCAGAATGAGAAAGTTTAGTGGTAGATGATTTGTTTGGTTACATCAGTTTTTTCCTTCCTCCCCTCCCCCCTCCCTTTCTTCCCCTTTCACATATACTTAACGGCATTTGCTAGGTGCCAGTCACTATTGTAGGCACCAGGGACAGGGCAACAGACAAAATTTCCTGACTTGACATCAATTATATTCTTTTTAAAAAATTAATTAATTATTTTTTTATGAACATATAATGTTCATATATATGTATATAATAATGTATATAATGTATTTTTATCCCCAAGGGTACAGGTCTGTGAATCGCCAAGTTTACACAATTCACAGCACTCACCATAGCAACACCAATTATATTCTAATCAAAGAAGATGGGTGATATAGAAACAAACTCTTCTAGTTTGATGGATAAGTGTTAAGGAGAAAAATCAAGCCAAGAAAAGGAATAAGGCTTGCAAGGGGGTTGCTATGGTAATTAGAGAAGAACTGAGGTGTCACTCGGGTGCCCTGTGAGCAGAGAGACCTGAGGGAGGAAAGGGAGCAAGTGATCAGAGTGTCTGAAGGAAAAAGCATTCCAGACAGTGGAAATACGTCAAAGAGAAGAAATCTAAAGTATAGGGTGACTAAGAAGAGTTCGCCCAAGGGAGCCATAAAGGAAGCCAAGGCATTTCTGTGGAACACACAGCGCTTGGCTTCCCTTCTGTGAGTATGATTCCAGGCATGAGCAGAATGGGCAGATGGATGTCAGGGCTTGTGGCCTTGTAGGATGTGCCCCTCACACCTCTTTTCAAGAAAGGACCTGTTTCAAGGGGTACAGAGAGCTGAGTTTTCAGCTGGAGCACCTTCTGGATCCACTTCAGCCTCTGAGGTATAAGCTTCTCCCAGGCAGTGCTCAGCCAAAGACTGGGCATGATAGAGATATTTGCCTATGACCACTGTTACACGACATGGGACTCTTTTTTGTTGTTGTTGTTGTTCTTTAGGTTTTTATTTTATTAACCCAGTGCTCATCACAACAAGTGCCCTCCTTAATCTCCATCACCTATTTCCACCATCCCTCCACTCATCTCCCCTCTGGTAACCATCAGCTTGTTCTTTATACTTTATAGTTAAGAGTCTGTTTCTTTAAAAAAAAAAAAAAAAAAGGAGTGTTTCTTGGTTTGTCTCTCCCTCTTTTCCCCTTTTGTTTCTTAAATTCCACATATGAGTGAAATCATGTGCTAGTTGTCTCTCTCTGACTATTTCACCTAGCATTATACCCTCTAGATCTATCTGTGTTGTTACAAATGGCAAGATTTCATTCTTTTTTTCAAGATTTTATTTATTTATTTGACAGAGAGAGAGAGAGATCACAAGTAGGCAGAGAGGCAGGCAGGGGGAGGGATGCAGGCTCCCCGCTGAGCAGGGAGCCTGATGTGGGGCTTGATCCCAGGACCCTGAGATCATGACCTGAGCCGAAGGCAGAGGCTTAACCTACTGAGACACCCAGGCACCCCAAGATTTTATTCTTTTTATGTCTGAATAATATCCCATTGTGTGTGTGTATGTGTGTGTGTGTGTGTGTGTGTGTGTGTGTGTGTGTATGGCTCATCTTCTTTATCCATTCATCAATCAGTGAACACTTGGGCTGCTTCCATAGTTTGGCTATTATAAATAATACTGCTGTAAACATGGGGGTTCATCTATCCCTTTGACTTAGTGTTTTTGTATTATTTGGGTAAATACTCAGTGCTGTGATTCCTGGATCATATGACAGTTCTATTTTTAAATTTTTGAGAACCCCCCGTTCTGTTTTCCAGAGTAGCTATACCAGTTTGCATTCCCACCAACAGTACAAGAGGGCTCCCCTGTCTCCATATCCTCATCCACACTTGTTTCTTGTGTTTTCAACATAAGCCATTCCAACAGATGTGAGGTGATAGCTCATTGTAGTTTTGACTTGCATTTCCCTGAGGCTGAATGATGACAAACATCTTTTCATGTGTCTATTGGCCTTTGCCATGTCTTCTTTGGAGAAATATCTGTTCATGCCTTCTTCCCATTTTTAATTGGATTATTTGGTTTTCGGTGTTGAGTTTTAGAAGTTTTTATGTATTTTTGGATACTAACCCTTTATCGGATATGTCATTTGCAAATATCCTCTCCCATTCTTTAGGTTACCTTTTAGTTTTGTTGATTATTTCCTTTGCTGTATAGAAGCTTTTTATTTTGATGTAGTCCTAGTAGTTTATTTTTATTTTTGTTTCCCTTAATAAGGGATAGTGGGAACTTACCTGGAAAAAAGTTGCTGTGGCCGATGTCAGAGAAATTACTGCTCTGAGATCTTTACTAGGATTTTTATGGTTTCAGGTCTCACAGTTAGGTCTTTAGTCCATTTTGAGTTAATTTTTGTGTCTGGAGTACAAAAGTGGTCCAGTTTCATTCTTCTGCATGTGGCTGTCCAGTTTTCCCAATACCATTTGTTGAAAAGACTGTCTTTTTCCCATTGGATATTCTTTCCTGCTTTGTCAAAGATTAGTTGACCATATCAATTACGGGTTTATTTCTGAGTTTTCTATTCTTTTTTTTAAATTAAGATTTATTTATTTATTTTAGAGAGAGAGTGAATGAGTGAGAGTGAGTGGGGGGAGAGGGGGAGGGAGGGAGAGAATCCTCAAGCAGGCTCCCTGCTGAGCACAAGCCTGATGTGGGGCTTGATCTCAGGACCCTGAGATCATGATCTGAGCCTAAATCAAGAGTCAGCCTACTTGAATGACTGAGCCACCCAGGTGGCCCTGGATTTTCTATTCTGTTCCGTTGATCTATGTGTCTATTTTTTGTGTTTTGATTACTGTAGCTTTGTAATATAACTTGAAGTCCAGAATTATGATGCCTCCAGTTTTGCTTTTCTTTATCAAGATTGCTTTGGCTATTTGGGGTCTTTTGAGGTTCCATACAAATTTTAGGAATATTTGTTTCAGTCTGTGTCTGGCTCATCATACCACAATGGCATTCCAACCAGGAATCATTCTGAGAATTGAGAGAATCATGCTCTTATCACATAGCTGAAGATGCCACTTGGGGCTCAATAAGGCAATGGATCCAAAGATTTTTCTGGAGAAATCTCTCAAATCCCATCAGGAAAGCAAACAGTGGGAGAAGGAAGTTGCTCTGAGGTAAGGACACCTTGAAGACTAAAGGGTATGACCCAGGATTTCAAAGTAAGTACCTTTAAGTGTCAGGCACTTCCATTTGTTTATATTTCTAAAGCCACAGTATGATGCCGGAATTATACTTTAAGGTAATCCCTTTTGTATGGCCTAGAAAAATGGTTTAGAAGGTTAAGTGATTTTTCCAAGGTCATAGCATTAGCAAATAGCAAAGTTAGGGCTTTAGACAAGGTGTTCTAATTCCAAATGTAGTCATTTTTTTCATGATTTCACTGCTAATTGTATTAGCATGCCTATATCAATAATAATAATATTTTGGGATGCCTGGATGGCTCAGTTGGTTAAGCAGCTGCCTTTGGCTCAGGTCATGATCCCAGCGTCCTGGGATCGAGTCCCACATCAGGCTCCTTGCTCAGCAGGGAGCCTGCTTTTCCCTCTGCCTCTGCCTGTGCTCGCTCTCTCCCCCTCTCTCTCTCTGATAAATAAATAAAACCTTTAAAAAAAATAATAATTTTTCTGCGTGGCCATACCTGTCTTGGTTGCTTACATCAAATCATGTCAGCTTTTAGTCAGACCATGTTTGGAAGGCACTGCATTAAACATATGCTCATTTTTGATAACTCAACATCTATTTTCCTCTTCTTTTGGTAAATATATTCCAATTTCTCTCTGGGGAACTCCTTCCTCTCCCACTTGCAGTCCAGAGTTTTGGGCAGGCTCTAACCCTGACTTCAGGAAGAGGGCCTATGACTCCTCCTAAATCAGGCAATGTCTGCATTTCCCTGGGCACTGCAATTTGGAATGGTCTATCATCAGTCTGGACCAATGAGCCTTCGGCCAAGCTGCTAGGAGAAAAGCAATATTCTTGGTTTACCTGAACCTGGGAGAATGTAGGCTACAGCTGTTAGAGCTATCTTGTTGCTTTGATTGGAGAGTGTGTCCAAGAAGGGTGCTTACACAGTGAAAGAGAGCCAGGAGATGAAGAGGAAGAAACTAGGTCCTGTTGTCTTTTTTTTTTTTTTTTTTTTTTGGCTTAGATCAGACCGCTCTTGAAGCCAAAACTATCCCCAAGAACTTTAAGTTCTGTGATACAACATTTTCCATTTATACTTAAGCTAGTATAGGTTGTATTTTCTGTTACTCTCAACTGAAGGAGGGTTAACTGATACACAGACTTCCTCATTTCAATTCAACCAGTGTTTAAAAAAATCAATTAGGACTCAACAATAAAAAGACAACCCAGATAAAAATGAGCCCAAGATCCAAATAGATGCTATAGACTGAATATTTGTATCCCTCTAAAATTCATATGTAGAAACCTATTCCCCCAGGGTGATGGTACAAGGAGTTGGGGCTTTTGAGAAGTGGTTAAGTCATGAGAGCAGAGCCTTCATGAATGGGATTAGGGTCTATAAAGAGACTGGAGAGTCTTCCTTATGAGCCATGTGAGGATGCAGAGAAAAGGCTGCCATCTTTGAACCAGGAAGCATGCTTTCTCCAGATGCTGAATCTCCCAGTACCTTGATTATGAACTTCCCAGTTTCCATAACTATGAGAAATAAATTTCTTTTGTTTATGAACCCTACAGCATATGGTATTCTGTTAGAGTAGCCCAAATAGACTAAGACAATAGACATTTCTCCAAAGTAGATCTAAAATGGCCAATAAGCTCTTGCAAAGACACTCAACATCATTAGTCATTAGGGAAATGCAAACCAAAACCACAGTGAAGTAGAACTTCACGCCCCCAAGATGGTTTTAGTGAAAAATATGAACAATAACCAGTGTTGGCAAAGATATGGAGAAATTAGAACCTGGCACATTGCTGGTGGGAATGTAAAATGAAGCAGCTGCTTTGGAAAACAGTCTGGCAGCTCAAATGATTAAACATTGGGTTGCCATGTGACCATCAATTCTGCTCCAAAGTATATACCCAAGAGAAATGAAAAGATACGTCCCCCAAAAGGCTTATATAAGGTGCTCATAGCTGTTGTATTCATAGTAGCTAAAAATGACAAATAATACAAATGTCCATCAATAAGAAATGAATAAACAAATTGTGATATATTCATACAGATAAATACTAGTCAGACAAGGAATGAGTTACTGATACATGCAAAATCATGAATGAATCTAGGCACATGTTGACTGAAAGAAACCAGACACAAAATAATATATATGGTATGATGCCATTTATATGAAGTCCAAGAACAGGAAACTTGATCTATGGCAATAAAAATCAGAAAGTGGTTGCTCTGGTGAGAAGAAAGGTTGTTTAATTAGAAAGGGACAAGAGGGTAAGAGAATTTCTGGAACTTTAGGTGCTAGTTACATGGTGTGTACAACTGTCAAAACTTATGAAACTGAACCATAAGATTAGTACACTTCACTGAAAATGATGAATACTATTTTTTCAATGTTGACTGCTTTTTCACTTGTGATGAGGAAAAAATGCATCCACTGAACTTGTATGGTCTGATATGTGTGAAAAATTGTCCAATCCATAAACATCTTTCCCCACCAACTTAAAAATGGACTTCATTCCTCTCCACCAGTTAGTTTCTTCTTTTTTTTTTAAGATTGAGTGACTGATTTAAGAGACAGAGGAAGAGAGAGAGAGCATAAGGAGGGGAAGCAGCAAAGGGAGAGGGAAAAGCAGACTCCCCACTGATCAGGGAGCCTGATATAGAGCTCCATCCCAGGATCCTGAGATCATGACCTGAGCCGAAGGCAGCTGGTTAATGGACTGAGCCACCCAGGGACTTGGTTTCTCCTTTAATATAAAGCATCGAAAGCTCTAAATAAAATGCTGTGTTACATATTCCTGATGACTATTTTTATTCTGCACTGATTCACAATACTGAATGATTTATTGATTGATTGATTGATTGCAGGAAGCTTCTTAGCAAGGCATCCCAACCCATCACTGATTAATGTAACCAAGTTATTTAAAGCCTCATTGCTCATCTTACAATGGAGTGTGTTTATAAACCATCTATTTGCAACCTCTACTCTTTTGTTTTAAACAAAGGCTTGTAACAAGACTTCTTCATTCCATCTGACTTAGCTTGAGAGACAACATAAATTCTACCTTAATACGCAGAAATTAAAAAGATCATGAAAGCAATAAAACGGTGATTGCCATTTTCAAGTCACTAAGTTGAGGAGGCACCAACTCTTACAAACCAAATTTCCACTTTGCATAATTCATTCTCATTTCTTCAATTCTTTCTTTATCTCATTGCATCTCCCAGACTTATGCCTCATCACTTACCACTTATGGACCAATCTAATTAGTCCCAGAAAGGCTATGGAAATCCTAAAATGCAGAGTCACTTACGAACTTCTCTAGCATGATTCATGAAATCCCTATGGTTTCACCAGAATATCTGTTTTGATGGTGTTTTATAGATTTGCAATAGCCTATTGTTTCACTAAATAGACGTCTCTGTGACTAAAAAACCAAACAACAAAAACTAACAAAAACCAATGTGAACTCCACCATTGGGGGAATGGAGAGGAGATATTACAAAAGAAAAATAGTATTTTTTCCAATACCAAGGAAATTCATCAGCAAGCACATTAAAATGCACTTGAGTAGTCATCACACTGAATTGTTTTGGAAAAGGCCCTACTTTGGAAAAACACAAAAACATCTTCAGTTCTGTAGCTTGGCACAATGAGACAGCAGGATGACAAATGTCTTATTATTCCCCATGGTGCCTTAATATTTAGAGGACATCTGCTACTATGTGTTTCTCCCTCCCCTGAGTCACCTTTATCAGAGTCTAGCATTATGTTACTGCTACTTTCCATGTCCGCCTGGCACAGTGATAAGACACAGATGTAGTCCTTCAGTGTGTGGGAAACAAATTAGCCTTAAAGTCAGGAGGCTGAGCTTTTACTCTCTGTTCTTGTACTAGCTATGCAGCCTTAGGTAAATATCTCAGATTCTCTTGGCTTTGGTGTCCTCATATGAAAACTGGAAGAGTAATAGATGTGGTTCTCATGAAATGTAAGCTGACTTTCTCCTGCTCATTAGGGGTTCCTCAGGCCATAGAACCAATATACAGAGAAGAGGTAATGATGTATTCTTCTCAGCAGTAATTGCCCTGCTGCTGCATGATGGGGAGGACAGGGTAGAGAGGGCTCTACTTAGAACTCAGGGATTCAGTGCACGACGTCTTAGCACTCTTTGGCCCAGTGGCCAAGTCTGCTCACTGGAAGAGTGCATTTGCGTAGGATAGATAGATAAGACTATCAATGCCTCATATCCTTCATGTCTCTGAACTTACTTTAGAAAAGCAGGCAAAAACATCTTTCTTTTTGCAGCCTGCCACAAAGAGAGAGGTGAAAAAAAAATTAGCCAGTGTGCTGGTAGAAGAGTAAAACAGAAATGACAGGTAGAAGATAGCCTTGAGTACCTGCTTAGACCTTGCCACCTGCCCCAGAAGCAGGATCGTACAAGCTGTGTTTTTTTGTACTTAGTCATTTTTCTGTCCTTCATGCTCCCTACTTTACAAGGAAAACAATGGAGGTGGCTGACATTTTAGGTTCAGGTGGATGTATGACCAACTTCTCATCACTCCAGGTCTACCTTCTACCCTTCTTTTTGCTGTGTTCCCTGGGAAGTTGACATAAATGCACGGCACCAGTAGGTTCTCTTGCCCTCTGCGTTCCCAGTGGGTTCGACAGAGAGAGCAGAGACAGAGGAAAGAAAGGAGAAGAGTAAGGTGAGGTCCTGTTAAGCAGCTGTCTTCACAAAGTCCTATCTCCTGGTTCTATTAATGGCTTTCTTTCCTTGCACCTTCAAGCCTGTGAGTGGTAATGGTACTCCTGAGTTACTAATACTTGGGCCTTTTATTATCACTTTATTTATTTATTATTTAGTTAGTTATTATTCTGAATTATATAGCAATTTCTTAGTGCTTTTCTGGATTTTACCAATGTGTAAAATTGTGATAAGCTGATAAAATAAAATAAAAATGTGATAAGCTGATAGCCTTATCAGCTATGTGAGCACCCCTTAAATCTAAAGTTTTATTTTTCCTGTTATAGAACTTATATAAATGAGATCATACTATAGGATTTTTAAAAATCTTTCTTCTTCTTTTTTTTTTTTTAAAGATTTATTTTATTTATTTATTTGACAGACAGATCACAAGTCAGCGAGAGGCAGGCAGAGAGAGAGGAGGAAGCAGGCTCCCCACAGAGCAGAGAGCCTGATGCGGGGCTCGATCCCAGGACGCTGGGATCATGACCTGAGCTGAAGGCAATGGCTTAATCCACTGAGCCACCCAGGCACCCCAAAATCTTTCTTCTTTTGCTCAATACCATGTTAGATTTATCCATGTTGTTGAGTATAAGTATCCATGTCTTGTAGGATATATTGCTCACTTTTGCCACTATATACTGTTCCATTGTAACAATATTCAATACTTAATTTATGTATTGTAGTGTTGATGACTATTTGAGTTTTTTTCTAGTTCCACGCTGTTTAGAACAATACTGCTAAGAAAATTCTATGCTTACTTCTAGTGCACAATGCAAGAGTTTCTCTAGGACAGTGGTTCTTGAATGTTTTGATCTCAAAATCCCTTTACTCTCTTAATACATTGAGGATCCCATAGAGCTTTTGCTTATATGGGTGATATTTATCAATAATTACTACATTAGAAATTAAAATGGGAAATTTAAGATATTTATTAATTTATTTTTAATAATTAACCCATTACAGGTTACCATAAATAATGTGTTTTTAATGAAAAAAATGATAAGGTCTAAGAAGATCATATGGAGAAATTTTTTATAACTTTAGGATAGAAAGAATTCTTAAATAATACAAAAAGCAAAGCCAGGAGCACCTGGGTGGCTCAGTGGGTTAAACCTCTGCCTTCGGCTCAGGTCATGATCTCAGGGTCCTGGGATCGAGCCCCACATCGGGCTCTCTGCTCAGCGGTGAGCCTGCTTCCCTCTCTCTCTCTATCTCTCGCTTTCTCTGCCTCTCTGCCTACTTGTGATCTTTGTCAAGTAAATAAATAAAATCTTTAAAAAAAAAAAAGCAAAGCCATAAAAAATTGATAAATTAGACCACATTAAAGAACTCCAGGGCGCCTGGGTGGCTCAGTGGATTAAGCCGCTGCCTTCGGCTCAGGTCATGATCTCAGTGTCCTGGGATCGAGCCCCGCATCGGGCTCTTTGCTCAGCGGGAGCCTGCTTCTCTCTCTCTCTGCCTGACTCTCCGCCTACTTGTGATTTCCGCCTACTTGTGATTTCTCTCTCTGTAAAAAAAAAAAAAAAAAAAATTAAAAAAAAAAAAAAAAAAAAAAAAAAAAAAGAACTCCAATTCATGAAATGATACTTAAGAGAGTAAAAACCAAGCCACAGCACAAAAGAAGAAATTAGCTACAGATATAACCAACAAAGGACTTGCATCTAAAACATAAAAACTGATCCAAGTTCTTTTTGACTTCTTGGCTGACTCATTCATTGTTTACTAGCATGTTATTTAGCCTCCTTATATTTGTGTTCTTTCTAGATTTCTCCCCTTATGATTAATTTCTATTTTTTATACTATTGTGGTCAGAAAAGATGCATGATATGGGCACTTGGTGGGCTCATTCAGTTAAGCATCCAACTCTTGATTTCAGCTCAGGTCACAGTCTCGGGGTTGTGAGATTGAGCCTTGCATCAGGCTGTGTGCTCAGCGAGGAGTGCACTTGGGATTCCCTCGCTGTCTCTCTGCTCTTCCTCCTGTGCACGATCTCTCTAAAATAAATAAATAAATCTTAAAAAAAAAAAAAAAAAAGAAAAGGAAAGATGGATGATACAATTTCAGTCTTTTAAAAATATATTGAGACTTGCTTGGTGGCCAAATATGATCTATTCTGGAGAATGTTCCATGCGTACTTGAAAAGGATGTGTATTTTGCTATTTGAGGGTGGAATGTTCTGATTTTATCTGTTAGGTCCATCTGGTCCAATGTGTCATTTAAAGCCACTGTTTCCTTGTTGGTTTTCTGTCTGGATGATCTATCCATTGATGTAAGTGAGGTGTTAAAGTCCCCTACTATATAAATTACTGCCAATTGCTTCTTTTATGTCTGTTCATATTGTTTTAGTATTTAGGTGCTTCCCTGTTGGGTACATAAGTATTTATAATTGTAAAATCTTGTTGGATTGTTCCCTTTATCATTATGTAGTGTCCTTCTTTGTCTCTTGTTAATGGTCTTTGTTTTAAAGTCTATTTTGTCTGATATAAGTTGTGCTATCCCAACTTTATTTTCACTTCCATTTGCATTGTAAATGTTTTTCCATCTCTTTGCTTTTTTTTTTTTTTTTTTTTAGATTTTTGTTGTTTTTTTTAGAGAGAGAGTGAGAGAACAAGTTGGGGGAGTAGCAGAGGGGGAGGGGAAAGGAGAGAAAAGAATCTCAAGCATATTCCCTGCGGAGTGCAGAGCCCAGTGCAGGGCTTGATCTCACTGCCCTAAGAACATGACCAGAGCCGAAACCGAGAGTCGGAGATTTAACCAACTGAGCCACCCAGGCACCTCTTCATCATCTCTTCACTTTCAATCTGCATGTGTCTTTAGGTCTGAAGTGAGTCTCTTGTAGGCAGCATATAGATGGGTCTTGCTTTTTTATCCATTTAGTCACCCTCCATCTTTTGATTAGAGCATTTACATTTAAAGTGACTATAGCTGGATATGTACTTACTGCCATTTTGTTACTTGCTTTATTGTTGTTTTTGTAGTCCCTCTCTGTTTCTTCTCTTGCTCTCCTCCCTTGTGGTTTGATGGCTTTCTTTAGTGATATGCTTGGATTCCTTTCTCCTTAATTTTTGTGTATCTATTACAGGTTTTTGATTCGTGGTTACCTTTAGGATCATATGTAACATCTTAGGATTATAGCAGTCTCTGTTAAGTTGATGATCATTTACATTTGAAACATTCTAAAATCATTAAATTTTAAACCCCCCACCACATTATATATATATATATATATATATATATATATATATATAATATCCTACTTTACATCTTTTTATTTTGTGAATCCCTTGGCTAATTTTTTAAAGATTTTATTTTATTTATTTATTTTTTTTAAGATTTTATTTATTTATTTGACAGAGAGAGATTACAAGTAAGCAGAGAGAGAGAGAGGAGGAAGCAGGCTCCCTGCTGAGCAGAGAGCCCGATGCGGGACTCGATCCCAGGACCCTGAGATCATGACCTGAGCCGAAGGCAGCGGCCTAACCCACTGAGCCACCCAGGCGCCCAAAGATTTTATTTACTTATTTGACAAAGAGAGAGAGAGAGAGAGAAAGAGCGCATGCAAACATGCACAAGCAGAGGGAGTGGCAGGCAGAGGGAGAGGGAAAAGCAGGCTTGCCATGGAACAGGGACCCTAGCTCGGGGCTCAATCCTAGGACCCTGGGATCATGACTTGAGGTGAAGGCAAACACTTAACCAACTGAGCCACCCAACAACCCCCCCCACCCCTTTGACTGACTTTTATAGATACAAATTATGTAACTGGTTTTGTGCCGTAACTTCCATACTGGTTTTATAGTAATTAATCCACTACTTTTATTAATGTTTGCATTTACCTATGAAATTTTTTCCTTTCATAATTTACTTACTCCTGATATGGGCTTTGCCTTTCACTCAAAGAATTTCCTGGCACCTGGGTGGTTCAGTCAGTTGAGTGTCTGCCTTTCCCTTGGGGCATTATCTCAGGGTCCTGGGATCAAGTCCTGCATTGGGCTCCCTGCTCAACGGGGAGTCTGCTTCTCCCTCTACCCCTCCCCCATCTTGTGCATTCTCTCTCTCTCTCAAAAATTAATAAATAAAATATTTAAAAAAGAATTTCCTTTCATCATTTTTGTTAGGGTGGTTTAATGGTGATGAACTCCTTTAACTTTTATTTTTCTGGGAAACTCTTAAACTCTTCTATTCTGAATGATAACCTTGCCAGTAGAGTATTGTTGGTTGCAGGTTTTTTTTTTCCTTTCAGCTTTTGAATATATCATGCCACTCTCTTCTGGCCTGTCAAATTTCTGCTGAACAATTAGCTGATAGCCTTATGAAGTTTTCCTTGTGTATAAATGTTTTCTTTTCTCTTGCTGCTTTTAAAATTTTCTCCTTATTACTACTTTTTGCCATTTTGCCATTTTAATTATTATGTGTCATGGTGTGGATCTCTGAGGGTTGATTTTGTTGTGTGTGTGGGGGGGTTGTCTCTGTGCTTCCTGAATCTGGATGTCTCTTTCCTTTTCCAAATTTGGGAAGTTTTCAGCTATTATTTCTTTAAATACATTTTCTTCGCATTCTGTCTTTCTTGCCTTTCTGGGATCCCTATAATGAAAATGTTATTACACTTGATGATGTCACTGGGTTCTTTTAACTTACTTCTCATTTTTTATTATTCGTTTGGCTCTCCAGCTCTGTTCCTTTCCATTACCCTGTCTTCCAGATCACTGATCCATTCTTTTGAATCCTATAATCTGCTGTTGATTCCCTCTAATGTATTGTATTTATTTTGTTGTTGTTGCTTCAGTTATTGAATTCTTCATCTCTGGCTCTTTTTTTATATTATTAATTTGTTTGTTGAACGTTTCACTGAACTCTTCCACTTCTGTTTTCAAGTTCAGTTAGTATCTTTATGACCTTTACTTTGATTTCTTTATCAGGCATGTTGCTTATCTCCATTTCATTTGGCTCTTTTTGCTGTAACTTTGTTCTATTCTTTCATTTTGGGCATATTCCTTTGTCTCCTTGTTTTGTCTAACACTCTCTGTTTGTTTCTATGTATTAGGAAAGTCAGCTACATTTTCTGATCCTGAAAGTAGTGGCTTAATGACGAAGAAGCCCTGTGGTACCCTGTAGTACAATGCCCCCTGTTCACCGGAACCATGTCCTTCAAGGGTGTCTTCTATGTGGGTTATGTATGCCCTACTGAGCCACATTTGCCTTCATTCCAGTCCATTGCAATGGCTCGCTATGCCTGTTGTAAGCTCACTGGGCAGGGTTTAATCCCTGTGCTGTTATGGAGCCAGTCTGGGGTTGCTGTGGGCTTGTAGTTGGGTGGTGTCAGTAGTCAGACCAGACACCTGCCCCCAGCCTGTCTGCCAGGGCTGCAATCACACCAAAATGCAAGGCACCCTCCCTGCATTGTCCTCTGAGAGGCTTTCATTGATGGGCAAGGCCTACAGTCAGGCCAATGGCCTGCCCCCAGTCTATCCACTGGCGCTGCAGTTGCAATGACCTCTAGGGTACTCTTCCTGCCTTATCCTCTGAGAGGTTTTCATTGGTGGGTAGAGCTGGTAGTCAGACAATCAGTCAAAAAATACATGGAGAAAAATGAAAATGAAAACATAATGGTCCAAAATCTTTAGGATCCAGTAAAAGGTATCCTAAGAGGAAAGATTATAGAAATACAAGCCTATTTCAAGAAACAAGAAAAATCCCAAATTAAGAACCTAAGTTTATACCTAAGAGAGCTAGAAAAAGAACAAACAAGGTCCAAAACCAGTGGGGAAAAAAAACACAATAAAGATTAGAGCAGAAATAAACAAAATAGACTTCAAAACAATAGAATAAACCAATGAAACCAGGAGTTGGTTCTTTAAAAAGATAAACAAAATTGAAGAACAATTAGCCAGACTCACTGAGAAAAAAACAGAGAGAATTCAAATAAATAAATTCAGAAATGAAGGAGAAATAACAACCAATACCGTAGAAATATGAAGGATCATAAGAGAATATTAAGAAAAAGTGTATGCCAACAAATTGGACAACCTAGAAGAAATGGATAAACTCCCAGAAACATTACCTTCTAAACTGAATCAGGAAGAAATAGAAAATTCAAACATACTGATTACTAACAATGAAATTAAATTGATAATCAAAAAACCCTCAGCACAATAAAGTCTAGGACCAGATGGCTTCATAGGTGAATTCTACCAAGCATTTAAAGAGTTAGCAGCACCTGGGTGGCTCAGTCAGTTGATTATCTGACTCTTGATTTTGGCTCAGGTCATGATCTCGGGGTAGCGAGATTGAGCCTTACACTGGGCTCTGTGCTGGTCATGGAGCCTGCTTAAGATTCTCTCTCTCCCTCTCTCTTTGTCCCTCCTAAGCCCTGCCCCCACTCAATCTCTCTCTCTCTAAAATAAAATAAAATAGTTAATTCCTATGCTTCTCAAACAATTCAAAAAATAGGATAGGAAGGAAAGCTTCCAAATTCATTCTACAAGGCCAGAATTACCCTTGCACTCAAACCAGATAACAATTTTACAAAAAGGGCAAACAACAGGCCAATATCTCTGATGAACATAAATGCAAAAATCTTCAACAAAATATTAGCAAACCAAATCCAACAATACATGTAAAAAGTCACTCACCATAATCAGCTGGGATTTATTTCAGGGATGCAAGTATGGCTCAATATTTACAAATCAATCAAGGTGATATGTCACATTAACAGAAGAAAGGATAAAAGCCATAAGATCATCTCAGTAGATGCAGGAAAATCATGTGACAATATACAACACTCCTTATTGTATTATTATTGTATTCTTCAATACCACTGAGCCATCCAAGCGCCTCATGTATATATAAATTTTAAAAATAAGTGCAAATTGAAATTGTATTGTTAAGAAGCGATTATCTTCATCTTAGCCATTTTTATTGTGGTAAAACATATATAACATCAAGTCTGCCATTTTAACCATTTCTAAGTGTACAATTCAGTAGCTTTAATTATATTCACCATGTTGTGCAACCATAATCGCTATATAGTTACAAAACGTTTCGGTCACCCCAAATGGAAACTTTGTAACCATTAGGCAAAAATTCCCCATGCTCCCCTCCTCCCAGGCCCTGACAAATCTACTTTCTGTCTCTATGAATTTGCCTATTCTAGATATTTCATGTAAGTGAAATCATGCAATATTTATCATTTTATAGACACAAGGTTCATCCATATATATGGCATGTATATTAGAGCTTCATTCCTTTTTATGGCTGAAGGGTATTTCATTATACATATATACTGCATTTTGTTTCACCATTGATTTGCTGAATACTTGGGTTGTTTCCATCTTCTGGCTCATGTGGACAATGCTGGAGGAACATGGTAGGAAAGTATCTTTGGAGTCCTTCCTTTCAATTTTTTTTTAGCTATGTATGCCTATGAGTGGAATTGCTGGGTCATATAGATTTTGTGTTTAGCTTTTCAAGTAATAACTCAATTGTTTTATTTATTTATTTATTTATTTATTTATTTGACAGATCACAAGCAGGCAGAGAGGCAGGCAGAGAGAGAGGAGGAAGCAGGCTCCCCGCTGAGCAGAGAGCCCGATGCGGGGTTCAATACAGGGCTCTATCCCAAGACCCTGGGACCATGACCCCAGCCGAAGGCAGAGGCTTTAACCCACTGAGCCACCCAGGCGCCCCCACAATTGTTTTCAATAATGTGTTTTGCCTTAAAATTTGTTTAGAGTACTAGTAATATAAGAATGCTGGTTCCTCTCTGAAAAACAATCTGAGGGTTTTGAAGGGGCGGGGGAGTGGGAGGTTGGGGGGAAACAGGTAGTGGGTATTGGAGAGGGCACGTATTGCATGGAGCACTGGGTGTGGTGCAAAAACAATGAATACTGTTACGCTGAAAACAAAAACAAAAACAAAAACAAAATGGTATATAGCAGAAAGATACCATTAAGGAATAAAATGCTCATGTGAAAAAAAAAAAAGAATGCTTGTTCCTTTCTGTTTATATTTGCGGAGTACATGTATTTCTATTTCATCTGTTTGGATATTTTTACAGTTGTTTTATTCAGTCTGAAAACCTTTGTCTTTTAACTGATGCATTTATCCCATTTATGTTCTATTTCATTAATTAGTACTAATAACTAATATATTTTAAATTACCACAGTTTGGCTTTCTCTTTGTCTCACTCGTTCTATTACTCTTTTTACTTTTCTTCTTTTGAATTTATTTTTGTCATTCTATTCCCCACCCCCTACCCATTTATAGGCTAACATTATCATATATCTATTCTTTTAGCAGTTAGCTAAGATTTATATGTGTACCTACACACACATACACACACACACACACACACACACAACCTACCAATTCAAAAGTTAGTCAGGGGGCGCCTGGGTGGCTCAGTGGGTTAAGCCGCTGCCTTCGGCTCGGGTCATGATCTCGGGGTGCTGGGATCGAGTCCCGCATCGGGCTCTCTGCTCAGCAGGGAGCCTGCTTCCCTCTCTCTCTCTCTGCCTGCCTCTTTGCCTACTTGTGATCGCTCTCTGTCAAAAAAAAAAGTTAGTCAGTAATGCTGTTTTTGTGCTAGAAACTACGAAGACTTTGAACACTAACTCTATTTACTCTTTTCCAGGTTTGCATGCTTTTACTTTTGTGAATTTAACTTATTTTTTTAATTATTTATTTTTTTAAAAATTTCTTTTCAGGAATTTAACTTATTTTTAATCTCATAAGATATTATTAATGTTGTATTATGCACAACATTGCATTGTATAGATTTATCCATACATTTACCACTTCCTTTGCTCTTCATTCTTTCTGGCATCTCAGAGCTTCCGTGTGAGATCACGTGCTTTCTCCTAAAATGACATCCTTAAAAATTCCCTCTTCCAAGAATCTGAACAGTAGCAAACTAACTCTTTATGTTCTGTTTAAATGTTTATATTGTGCTCTCATTCCTGAAAGATGTTTTCACTAAGAATAAAATAATAAGTTAACAGGTATCGTTATGCTGTCATCTGCTTTCCGTTGATTCTATTGAGAAATCAGTTGTCGGTCAAGTCGTTGTTCCTTGGACAGTGATCTCCACCCATACCCTACCCCAATCTCTCCCCTGACCTGGGCTGTCCCTTAGATTCATGATGAGGAATCTAGGTTTGAAGTTGGCCCAATAGTTAGTTCATTCCTTCCTCCCTGCTTCCCTCCCTCTGTCCCTCTCTCCCTTCCTTCCTTTCTTCTTCCCTCCTTTCTTCCCTTCCTTTCGCCCTTCCCTTCCCCCTTCCTGCCTTCTCCCTTCCCTTTTCTTTTTCCTGTATAGGATTTGTTTGGCTTTTTGAGTGTGTGAATTGATACCATTTATTGGGTCTGAAAAAGAATAGGTCATTATTTCTTCAAATATCTCTGCCATGTCATCTCTTTCCTCTCCTTCTAGAACTAATTAAATGTACACTAGACTTCCTCACTCTTCTTGCCAGCAATCTTAATCTCTCTTTCATATATTCCGTTCCTTTGAAGCTCTGTGCTGCCTTCCGTAAAATCTCATGACCTAAACTTCCTGTTCTGTAATTCTCTTTTCATTTATGTCTAATATGCTGTTAAACCACTGGTTTTTGTTTTGTTTTTAATTTCAGTAACTGCGATTTTCATTTCTAGAAGTTATATTTGGTTCTTCCTAAAAGTTTATTAGTCACCCTTTTGTAGTTTCCAGTATCCTCAAGATATTTTCAAATGTGCCTTTTATACCTTGAAAAATAGTAGATACAATTGTTTTTTAATCTATGTCTGATAATTCCAGTATCTGACGTCTTTTTTTGGCCCTGTTTCTACTATTGTTTCTTCTAGCTCTTATCCATGGTGCTTATTTCTTTACGTGTGCTTAGTTGTTTTCACTGTGTGCTGCTCGTTGATCTTGAAAAATTATTTATGTAAATATATTGAGCCCTAGGAGGAAGATAACTTCTCAGAATGGGTTTGCATTTGTCACATTCAGTCCCTATGGGCTTTATCAGTATTCTGCACCAATTTAAGTTTATGGCTTGAATTTTTTTGGACCATCAAAGAGGTTGTAATTACAGTAGTGCTGGGAAGTGATCACAGATTTTCAAGGATGAAATTGTTTCCCCACTGTATTGTTTAGCAGTCTCCTCTGGGTGGAGATTTGGGGAAAATAGCTTGTGAATTCCTAGTTTTGCTGGTGGATTTCCTTTTGTACTTTACTCCTTAGGAAGATAGAGTCTCATACTGGCTGGATTAGCAAACGCCCTCACTAAAGTAGTTCTGGTACTCAGTATACCTTAGATTTGAACAGATTGAGGGTTGCTGGAGGGGAGGCAGAGCTAGATGGGTAATGGGTATTAAGGAGGACACGAGTTGTGATGAGCACTGGGTGTTTCATGTAAGTGATGAATCACTAAATTCTACTCCTGCAACTCATAGTACACTCTATGTTAACTAACTAGAATTTAAATCACAATTTGAAACATTAAAAAAAAAAAAAAAAGATCTGGGGCACCTGAAGTGCCTTTCAGGTACTTAAGTGTCTGACTCTTTTTTTTTTTTTTTTTAAGATTTTATTTATTTATTTGACAGAGAAAGAAAGCACAAGTAGGCAGAGTAGCCGGGAGAAGGAGAAGCAGGCTCTCCACTGAGCAGGGAACCTGATGTGGGGCTTGATCCCAGGACCCTGGGATCACGACCTGAGCCAAAGGCAGCCACTTAACTGACTGAGCCACCCAGGTGCGCCAAGTGTCTCTTAATCTCAGCGCAGGTCTTGATCTTGGGGTCATGAGTTCAAGCCTCATGTTGGACCCCATGCTGGGTGTGAATCTACATTAAAAAAAATATATTCTATTGGTTACATGAGTGTTTTGATATTTTTAATATAGTTGTATTTTTTTTTTAAGATTTATTCACTTGGGAATGCCTGGTGGCTTAGTTGGCTAGGCATCTGCCTTGGGCTCAGGTCATGATCCCATTGTCCTGGGCTGGAGCCCCACACTTCTTGCTCTCTTCTTAGCGGGGAGCCTGCTCTTCCCTCTCTCTCTGCCTGCCACTCCCCCTGCTTGTGCTCTCTCTCTCTGACAAATAAATAAAGTCTTTTTAAAAAATATTTATTTATTTATTTGAGAGAGAATGAGCTAGTGAGCATGAGCAGGAGGAAGAGAGAATTTCAAGCAGACTCCACACTGAGCTCAGAGCCTTACATGGGGCTCAATCTCACAACCCTGAGATCACAGCCTGAGCTGAAATCAAGAGTGCCCCTAGTTGTGTTTTTACATAGCTTTAGTACTTAAATAATATTTTATAGTATATTGTATTTTATTATATACATTTAATATATCATATTTATATATTATCATTATATTCAATCCAACATTCTTAGTTGTCAGTTCTGTAGTCACATGTGTGAAGTAAGCTGCTCTGGAGACTAGCTAGCTCTGAAGACTAGCTAGCTAGCTCCTGGTGGCAAAACACCTCAGCTCTGCCCCTTACTGGCTATGTGAGCCTGGGCCACTAACTCATCTCTGTGCCTCAGCTTCCTCATCAGGAAAATGGGAGAATAACAGTAACGAACTTGCTGGGTCCTTGTGAGGATTCAATGAGTTAGCATACGGAAAGGTTTCAAAGATACCTGGAACATAGCAAGGGCTAGTTATCTCTGTTGTCAACTGCAAGCTGCTTCAGAAATGAAAGGTAATATTATTCTAGTTTCTGAGTCTAAGTACATATCCTTATGCTTGTCTTATTAAAAATGAAATTAACTCTAAAAAATGTTAATGGTGTATTTGCACTTTTATCTTTTTAAGCATACGACACATGTAGTAAAGTGAATGTCACTCTTCATCTCTACCCCACCCACTCATTCATCCCACTTCCTTCTCCAGAGGAAACCACCTGAACAGTTTCATGAATGTTCTTTCAGAAAACTTTCTACCTATTTAAAAGCTATGTATTTTTTAAATACTTTACTATAAATGGAATCACATTATACATCTCTGCTACTTTCTTTGCTTTTTCTGTTAATAATTTTATTGTTAATAGTTAACAGGACTTTTCATGTTAATGATCACAGCTTTACATCATTCCCTTTAATGACCAGAGGAAATTTTGTAGGATAGATACACTGTCAGTTCTGTAAGCATTCTTCTATTGATGGTCATCTGTGTTGATTCCAACATTTTATTATTATAAATAATTGTATAATAAACATGAACATGTAAAAGGACTTTCTAACCTTCAAAGACCTCATGAATATACATGTTTTTGTTTAAGACCTGTTTACTCACTGAACCTATAAAGTTCTCTTGAAAACATCTATAGAGGAGTGCCTGGGTGGCTCAGTTGGTTAAATGTTCAACTCTTGATTTCAGCTCAGGTCTTGATCTCAGGTCATGAGTTTGAGGCCCACATTGGGCTCCATGCTCGGTTTAAATTTCTGTAGACTGAGAAATTTAAACCTTTTAGCTTGACATCCAGGAATCTCTTCAGTGTGAGCTCAAACTATTTCTCCAATTCTGTCTCTTAGGGCTTTTGCACAAACTCCATATCTAGACACATTGGCTTACACAATATTACTAGAACACACCACACACATTTTTGCCTTCAGACCCTTGGCTAGGAGAGGTCTTCCTAATCCCCTAAGCATTTATGTCCTTCCCTTCTGTAGTGGGTAACAGTGGGCTGGTCTGTTTGTGCCATAGAAGTGGGCCTCTGGTTTCATCTTCTTCATAATCATTTGGACCAGGAATTGACACCAGACTCAAGCTGTACAAATCACAGTCTCCTTGTGGAACTTGGAATTGGGACAAAAAATGAGCATCTCTTTAGGCAGCTGGACTTGGGTCACCATAGATGCTGTGGGATGGTTATCTGATCCATGGAGGGAAGAAATGCAGCCAAAGCTGGCTGGTAGAGACAGAAGAATGAGAATTAATTATTGAGAAGAGATGAGACATAGTCTGGGTGTTTTCCCAAAATAGCACCTGGATCTTCTTGCATCCAATCACCCGGTTGTACTCCTGCCTTGGATTCTGTCAAAACTGGGTTTACTAAAGCTTGTTTTAACTATTTACATTCATAAAAGTGTATCCCATCGTATCTTCCCATTGTATCCCATTGTGTTCATAAAAGTGGATCCCACTGTAAATTTGAGCCCCAGTTACTCTGATCTGTGAGGGCTTGAACCTGCATGCCCCAAGTTCTACTTGGAACTTGGAACTTAAACTTGGAACTTACACTATTCATTTTGGCCACTTTGTTTCAAAATCAGATCTATCCAACATTCCTGTGCAAAGAGGAATTCTTGATGAGGAAGATAAAAATCAATACTTTAAAATTTTTAAAACTTTAAACCATCTTGGATGGACCTTCCTCAGGCAGATGGCAAAAATTACCTAGCTTATTAAATCAAATGCTTGCTTATTTAATCATCATCTCTCGATGATTCAGACTACACATTATGAAGATCAAACATTTTATACAGAAGGCATAATTCAGTGAGTCTCTAGGTTTATCTAACATAATGAGCACCTGCCACTAATGCAGAAATAAACCCCCTTTTTCAAGAGGAAAATGAGACATCAGATATGAGTCCCTTTTAAGAGTGGAAACTGTTTTAATTCCAGAAAAACTGTGAAGCAAATCACCTAGACCTAAAGATATTTTCAAATTCAGACGCTAGACTGTAAAATATTTCAGTCTTTGCAGAAGAGAAAGCTAAGTTTATGATTCAGGGAACTACTCATGGGGCTTAATGATTCATTAACTAGGTTACCAAATAAGATTTAGATTTACCATGTTCAATTTTCTCCATGGGAAGAAACATATTTTTCTCTGTTCCTTCCTCACATTGGTGTGCAGAGATAAAATCTCTCCTGCCAAAAAGCCCATACTCATTGTTTACCTCTATGTTAGTAACGACTCAAGGTTGATGAAACAGATTTAGTCATGGTATGTTCTAAAATGGGTGTAGATGGTGTCCAATCAAAAGAGTTTGTAAATTATATTTATTACTAAACTTATGATGATCTTATTAGGTTGTTTGGTTTAGAATTAAGCCCCTTGTTTCCACCTACAAAACCTCCAGTATAATTTTTTATTTGTTTTGTTTTTAATTAAGTAGTTTTTGTTTAAATTAATCATGCTCACATAAGAACATATAAGACATTCTTTGGTTTTTTAAGACTTTCTTATAATAATAAATGTGTAAGACATTTATTCCGAAGAATCAAAATAAAGTAAGCATTCTTTCTTTCTTTTTTTTTTTTTAAGATTTTATTTATTTATTTATTTGACAGAGAGAGAGAGAGAGATCACAAGTAGGCAGAGAGGCAGGCAGAGAGAGGGGGAAGCAGGCTCCCTGCCAAGCAGAGAGCCCGACATGGGGCATGATCCCAGGACCCTGAGATCATGAAGGCAGAGGCTTAACCCACTGAGCCACCCAGGCACCCCAAAGTAAGCATTCTTTATTCCAAAGAATAAGAATGAAGTAAGCATTCTGTCTAGCTCCCCCAGGTTAAGAAAAGAACATTTTCCCTGTCAAAGAAACTTCTTATGTGAGCCTCCTCAATTGCTTTCCTCTCCCTACACTGCTGAGGTAATCAATGTTCTGATTTTTAAAATAATTATCCCCTCAATTTCTTTAGTTTTCTGACTTATGATCATCCCTACATAAGAGTGTTTCATTTTGTTGAAAATTTGTTTCAAATTTAGTATAAACAGAATCATATTGTGTATTTTCTTCAGGGGTTTACTTCTTTCAACCTTGTGTTTGCATTATCTATGTTGGTGTGTGTAGCTGTTCATTAGCTTCATTACTGTATAGTAGCTCCTTTTATGAATGTACAACGATTAATTATATATTCAATCCTTGGTGGACATTTGGATTGCTTCCAGTTTATTATTATTATGCACAGTGCTGCTATAAACATCCATGTATATATTTCCTAGTGCCAGAGTTTCTAGTTGAAGGTATAAAACTGGAAGCAGTGGATGGTATTTTATGAAGCTTTTTGATGAATAAATGTTCTCAATTTTAATGTAGTCTAATTTACCAATATTTTCTCTTATGTTTATACATTTTATGTCTTAAGAAAACTCTCCCTATGGGGCGTGTGGGTGGCTCAGTGGGTTAAAGCCTCTGCCTTCGGCTCAGGTCATGATCCCACGGTCCTGGGAGCGAGTCCCGCATCGGGCTCTCTGCTCAGCAGGGAACCTGCTTCCTCCTCTCTCTCTGCCTGCCTCTCTGCCTATTTATGATCTTTGTCTGTCACATAAATAAATAAAAAAATCTTTAAAAAAAACAAAAAACAAACAAACAAAAACAAAAAAAAACTTTCCCTAGCCCAGGGGAAAATTTTTATGGTTTCCCTTTTACATTAGATTTTTAGTTCACTTGGAGATTATTTGTATGTATGGTATGAATTAAGGATACAATTTCATTTTTGTAACTGTAAATACCCAGACATCCCAGCACTGTTTATTGTAGGCGCCATAATTTCTCCTTTATTCTGCAGTGCCCCTTTGTCTATATATTTGTGGATCTAGGTCTGCTCTCTCTCTCTTCAAATTCATTGATTTATTCTTCTATGTTTGAAATATTACCATATTATCTTCATTATAATGACTTTATAAATTTTAATATTTTGATAGCAAGCCCCTACTTCCTTCTTCTTTAAGAATGTCTTGGCTATTTTTGGCCTTTTGACTTTCATATGTATTTTAGAGTCAAGTTGTCAAGTTCCACCAAAAAATTCTGTTGGGCTTTTATTTAATTCATTTTATTTTATTTTATTTTAAATATTTTATTTATTTATTTGAGAGAGAGACAGTGAGAGAGAACATGAGCGAGGAGAAGGTCAGAGAGAGAAGCAGACTCCCTGTGGAGCTGGGAGCCCGATGTGGGACTCGATCCTGGGACTCGGGGATCATGACCCGAGCCGAAGACAGTCGTCCAACCAACTGAGCCACCCAGGCGTCCTCTGTTGGGATTTTAATTGGAACTGTAACTAAATCTATAGATCAGTTTGGGGAAGAATTCACATCTTTAAATGTTAAATCTTCAAGTCCATGAACATAGCATATCTCCATTTATCTAGGTCCTCTTTAAAAACACTCAATAAAGTTTTATGATTTTCTGACATATATTTTGTTAGATTTAATTCCTGGATAGTTTTTTAAACATATAAATTTGGATGCTACCACAAATGTCCTAAGTGGTATCCTCTTTGCTTTAATTTATGAACTGGCATTTAGAAATCAATGACACTGTAACTGTATTATTCTAAGGCTGCTGTAACCAGCTGCCACAGACAGAGTGGTATAAAACAACAGAAATTTATTATCTCACTGTTCTGTAGCTCAGAAGTTCAAGATCAGTTCCACTGGTCTTAAAATCAAGATGTCGGAAAGGCTTCACTGCTTTCTGGAGGCTCTAAGGGAGAATTTGTTCCCTTGCCCTTTCTAGTTTCTAGAGCTGCCCACATGCCTTGGCTTATAGCCCTCTCTCTCTGTCTTTAAAGCCAGCAACCACAGGTCAACTGATTTTAATGACACACATTTTCAGTTTCAGGGGCTCTTGTGATTACACTTGTGATAATTTGATCATCTTAATTTAATCACATCTGCAGTTATTTTTTATTTGTGAGGCAAAAATTCACAGGTTTCAGGGATTAAGATCTGAACATCTTTGTAGGGGAGAGGGACTTTATTCCACCTACCATGGTAATACTGATTTTGAATCCTACAAGCTGGCTAAGTTCTCTTATAAATTCTTGTCATTTATCTATAAATTCCTCTAGTTTTTCTGCACAGACAACCAAATCATTTGCAAATAATGAATTTTGTTTTGTCCTTTCCAATGTGTGTGTGTGTGTGTGTGTGTATGTATGTTTCCTACCATTAATGCCAAGGTAAAACAAAAAGAATGGCTGGGAAAAATTTAAAAAACCAAAAATACTGACTAGGCCTTCCAATACAACAGTAAATTCAAGTGATTATGACAGGCAATCCTGTTTTGTTTCAAATCTCTAATGGAATACTTTCAGCATTTCACCATTAAGCATAATATTTGATGTAGGCTTTTTTCTCTTGAAATTGAGATGATCATATGATTTTTCTCTTCTAATCTGTTAATCACATTAATTACATTAATTGATTTTCTAATGTTAAACCAACCCTCCTTTCTGAGAAAAACCACAGTTGGTCATGCATTTTAGTAGTTATGCTAATGAATGATTATGGGCCTTTTGTTTTCCTTTCTTGTATGCATTACCCTAATTAGGTTATGGTTTTAGGTTATAACAGCCTCATAAAATTAGTCACAGAGGGTACCTACTTTTTCTATTCTCTGAGGTAGCTTGTGTAAGATTGGAATTATTTATTACTGCATTGGATTGAATAGAATTGCTGAGTTTCTAAACCTAAGCTACGTTCTGAAGCTCTGTACATTCTTCAACATGTCTGTGTCAGGTGCTTTAATATATAATTATTCAATCCAGGGGGATTTGAGGTATTATTTCTTTCTCTCTCTCTTTTCTGATAGAGAAACTGAAGCTAAACAGGTTACATATATGGCTAACAATCAAATAGTTACTAAATGGCCTACCAGAACTTGAATTGAGACTTCTTGGCTCTGAATCCATTGTTCAGCACTACATTCTCACTGATACTCTCCAGAAGTATTGATATCTTGGCTGCCATGAGTTCGTATTTTTCCCCCAAAAAATTATGGTGTCTCTACCTCTTCCTTTGATGGTAGTTCTTGCCATCATTTTTCTCCTTTCTTTCTCCTTGCCCCACTATCTCCTTAATACTTATGCTGTGCTCCCAGAGACAAAAATAGGTTACTGTTTTGTAACAGTATATACACTCTGAGCCTCTGAGGGACATTCTTAGAAGGAGTGTGAGCTTTGTAACATCCATTTCAACAGGCTCAGAAGATTTTATTATTCCTTTTGTTTCTCTTAGGTTGCTAGACTGTTAATTATCTTTATATTTATATGTCCAAACTTTGCCTGTGGACCAGCAGAATTCACATCTCCTGGCAGCCAGTTAGTGACAAAGCCGGTCCAATCCAGAACCAATAAAACAGAAGCTGCATTTTAGCAAGCTTGCTAGGTGATTCCTGTGGACTTTAAAGTTTGAGAAACATAGGCCTACATCACCAATTAGATTATAAAATCTTCAAGAACTCCTTATACTTTTTCCTATCCCCAGTTCCAAGCACCATGCCTCACGCAAAACCACACACTCATGAAATGAAGTCTGTGATGATTTTGTAAAACACATGGCAAATCAGAATCCTCAGTTCTGGTTTTGACTGTGTCAGGAATTCCATCTATTGTTTAATTTCAACAGCCTTCAGTTTCTCATCTATAAAATGAAGGAGTATAATTACATTTTTTCTAATGATCCCCCCAATTCCAAAATGCTACACCATGACTGACAAATAGCTCAAAGTTAAACTGATTAATGTTGATAACAACTGAAATTGTCCTGAGGTATTTTCTTTGCAAAAATCCAACATAAATTATGCAATGGTGTTGAATGAAATATGTAATATATGAAAAAGTATCACTTGCATCCAAATAGGTTGTTATTCTTAAGATCTCAGTTGGAAAAGATGGCTTTTGTTTGATAAGATGCCTTTTCTCAAGCAGCAAAGCTGTGCAGTAATAGGGCCAACATTTTGTGTTTCTAAAGTTTAGGTTCAGTAGCCTGGTATAATGGCAAACTGGCAACTGCAGTGTGGGAAAAAAATAGGAGGTGATGCTTTGATTTCATGAATGCTGTATAGGATTGCCAAACCAAAATCGACATATTCTACCTTAGCTGCCTACAATTTCAAATTTTTCTAGCAATTTCACCTTCAAGATAGCAGAGGCAGAGACAGGGTAGAGACAGCAGAGTTAAAAAAAAGATCACCCCAGTTCAGAGTGTATCTGGCTGACCTACAAAATGATACATTTCATAATCTGATCTGTTGTTCCATCACTGGAACCCCTCTCCCCCATCTTCTTGGAGAAGAATTTGTACTTGGATGTTATTGTTATAACTGTATCATAATCATCATTCTGGAAACTATTGTTGACAACCCACAAAAAAATGAAGTTTTACTCATGATTGCCACTTACAGTTTTGATTCCTTCGACCTTAACATCTACTTGTTTGGCAATTCTGTTCCTTAAATTAGACATTTGGTATACTTGGTCAGCCTTGAAACTTCAAAGACAACAAGCTGTCCAGCCATCTGCTGTCATTGAAGTCCCTTGTGTTCTCACAGATTGCAGCTTGTCTATTCTGAAAGATGAGCTACAAATCTATTCTGAGCTTGAGCAAAATATCTGACCAGTCTCAGAGCAGCCCTGACAGTTACTCATAAGTCTAGCAGTTCCCGTGCAAAACACCAAACATTGTACTTAGAAAAGTAAGGCTAGTGGCAAATGGTACTTTCCATACCATTCTGGAGAAGAACTATTGTTTTTTTCTTTTTCTTTATTATTATTGTTGTTATTATTTGCCTATTTTGTGATTAACTTATGGGGACAAGTTAAAAAAAATGCCTTGCAATCATCTTTCTTTGGCATTGCCAAGTTCACCCTATCATATACTCGTATTGTGTTTGGAAGTTGTTGCTTTGTTCTTTGTTTTAGATGAGTAGGAAAAGGGTGCAGACTAAGGATTTGCAGAGATTACCGCAGAAGGCATTTTATTTTCCTACAGAGGGAAGAGTACACCCATCTCTTAATTACGAAGTATTTCAAGCTGAAACGAGAGACAAATTCTATTCCTGCCTTCCACATTAATTAGTTAGGTAACCCTGGGCAAGTCACTTAAACCTCTAAATTTCCTCCTCTGCAAAATGAAAGCTTTGGTCTACAGACAGCCATTCAAATCCCTCCAATTTCAGTACCCTCTATGCACCACCAGTGCTAACACCGCCGATTCTTGGAGAGCTCAAAGATAGGGGCTGAATGAACAACTGAAGGAGGGATTTGAACGGTTGTTTGGGTCTCCACGCCTTGAAGCATTCACTTCTTGTCCTCCTTTAAAACCAGCTCCTGAATTCTTGCCCAAATAGACGGAAACACTTTTTCTGTCTGAAAATATACACGGGGAAAATAAACGTGTCGGCTGCAATCGACCTAGAGCAGACGTACCGGCGGGCTGGTGAGCTGTTCTTTCTTTGGAAAGGGCACGCTCTGCCTGGTAAAGGCTACCCAGTCACCCGGAGAAATACAATTTAAAGGGCGCCTGGGGTCAGAGTGGGAAACCCAGCCGCTCCTCTCCCCGCGGAGGCAACCTGGGAAACATTTCTGGGCTCCGTCCGAGTCACGCGGCAATTCCACGGCAGGAATTGTGCAATGGGGCGCGTCGGGCGGGCGGCCGGGATGGAAAGAAGCGGGGGAGGCTGCCGCGGTGCCAACTCTTTTCCCTCCCTCGGGAACCCCGAGGCGCGACGGCGCGGCCAGGACGGCGGGGATCCGGATGGCCCCAAGCCCGGGCCAAGAAAGCCTCGCTTCGTTGCAGAGGCTGCGAGCCGAGCCCCGCGTGCGGGCAGCGCAGCGCAGCGCCAGAGCCCGCCCCCGCGCCCTTCCCGGGACGCCGCCGGGGACCGCGGGCCGAGGGGGCGGGGACGCGAGCGGGAACGGCGGCGGCGGCTCCCCTGCGGCCCCCGGCGACGCGGTGGGGAGGAGGGGCGGCGCAGATTCGGCGCGGCGACCGCGGCGGGGAAGTCCGGGCTCCTACTTTCGGTTAGAAGCCCCGGGCTTCCAGCGGCGCCGCGCCCCCGCCCCCGCCGGCCGGCTCGCGCTTTCGGACGGTGACGCAGCCGTCCGGGTAGGCAAAGAAGTCTGCGCGGAAGCCGGGAACCTCCCCGGCCGCCGGCGCCTCCCCGCCCGCCCCCGCGCTGCCCCCAGGCCGCGCCTGCTCGGGGCCTGCGCTGGGGGTAGCCCCGGGAGCCCAGGCGGGACGCCCTCTGGGCGCGGGCTCGCTGATAAACCTTCAGTCTGGTTCATCACTCGTGTCACAGGCCTAGTGACGTGCGTTCTATTATTAGCGTCACTTAGAGGTGAGGAAACAGGCTCCCCAAACTACCCGGTTACGTGCTTTCAGTCAAATAGAAGGCAGAGCTGCGAAGCAAATGCAGGTTTGTCTTGACATAGCTTTGTCCCACTTCTCTCGGATCAGCCTCTCCCGGCTTTCAATCCAGCAAGCAGCCAATAGGTAACACGTGGGACATGTCCACTGAGAGGAGGAGCCCCTCTTTACGGGGCAGCGGGGTAATTTGCTTCTGGTGGGTGCTCACTTTTGCCCCAGGGTGCCGTGAAAATATTATTATCCGGGTGTATCACGGAGTGCACCAGGTTGGAAAGCATTTCGCAGAACTTCTGCCTCTGCTTTCAACCTGTATATCGGGATCCGGGACACCTTACCTGAAGGATCTGGTGGAGGGTTAAAGAAGACCGTGTTTACATGGTGCCAGCATCCCGACGATCCTCAAGGCATATTAATTCTCTTTTCTTTTTGCAGCGCTCCCAGGGACATCTGGGAACTCACTCACCCTTCTAACACTGGAGAGGGGACGCAGTCATTTTAGGTCAGTACCCTCTCTGGCAGATGAAAGATTTAATTCACTCAACGGGAAAATCACTTACCCCTACCTTCATCTAATTAGTGACAGACGGCGAGCTAGGGGCCCTCTCTCTTGGAAGCGTGCAAGGGCTCTTGACACCTCACCTTCCTTTTCCTCCCAGAACCCTCAGAACGCTCTGAGGCCAGAACGTGACTTCCTCGGAGACCTGACGACAGTGATGTGGGCGGGGACCTCCGGGAAGGAGGAGGAAGTCAAGTCACCGGGTTCGCAGCTGTCCTGTCTGCCACCCGCTAGAAAGGGACCTAGCACCTCAGGCCTAGAACCAGCTCTACAGGCCTGGGCCTCTTTGCTGGCTGGGACTGGGCCCTTTTAGAAGAGCTGCAGCCCAGTGAAAGATAAAGTTTTGTGTGTGTGTGTGTGTGTGTGTGTATGTGTGTGTGTGTGTGTGTGTGTGTGTGTGTGTGTGTCTGGAGCCGGGGTTGGGGGTGTTTGTGTGGGGGGGTTCTGACTGTGGAATGTCCACATTCAGTATATTAGGGTAGGAAGGAATATGCTGTTGGCTTTCACATTTTCTCCTGGATGGGACAGAGTCCTTCCATGGTAAATGATTTCAGCGTCAGCACAGAATTTTGAGAGGAGTTTATCTTGAAAAGTGAAGCATGCCAATGCAAGTTTTCTAACATTGCCAAATCTTGGGAACTGTTTGGGATTTAAAATCATGGAGCACTGGAGGAGCTGTTTCCCCCTTCTATGCCTCTATTTTGTGAAATGAGGCTAAAATACCCAGACAGCCCTTTTTACCCTGGAATTCTGGGACTATGAATGGCATCTGAGAAGAGTTCCCTCCAAAGGGAAGTTGGACCACAGAAGGACAGGACTCTCTCCTTTGTAAACAAGGTCCTCCTTTTTTAAATCACAAAAGTAATTACTACTCATTGTACACAAGTTATATTTTCCTCCCCGCCAGAACCAGAAAGAAGGTAAAACAATTGAAATCCCACACCCAGGAAACCATTGTTAGCAATTCAATGTAGAGCATTGAATAAATGCAGGCCGAATACACTGCTTTTCCCCTTGAACAGCCTTTTTTCCTTGAATGAAATATCATGACATGCCACTAAATATTTTCCATATATGTTTTTTCCATATATGTTTTGAATGGGTATGTAGTATTCCATTGTGCATTTATTTAGCTAAAGTCCAACTGAAGAATTAAAATTGTGCCCAGGTTTTTGCTATTGAAACAGCAATGAAGTGTGAACCTTGTAGCTAAATCTGAGCACATTCTCCATTATTTATACAGGTAAATTTCCTGGATGTGGTGTTTCTGGGTCTAGGGATAAAGATTGTTCTACAGTAACCTCTTAAGTTTGATTCCCTCCGCACCATCCCCTCCCCACTCCAGTGCTTTCCCAGACTTCCTGTACCATTTATTCACCAAGAATTTACTGAACACCCATCACATACCAGACACGCCTTGATACAGAGATGAATACTTCATAGCACAAGGTGCCATAAATGTCAGAGAAAGCTTTGGGTAGTCATATGCTCAGTTTGAGGAGGGTCATAAAAAACCAGTTGAATTTTTTAAAAATTCAATTTAATATACATATTATTAGTTTCAGAGGTACAATTTAGTGATACATCATTTGCATGTAACACCCAGTGCTCATTCGATCAAGTATCCTCCTCAATGCCCTTCACCCACGTACCCCATCCCCTTAGCCCCTCCCCTCCTGCAACCCTTAGTTTGCTTCTGTAGTTAAGAGTCTCTTATGGTTTGTCTCCCTCTCTGTTTTTGTCTTATTTTATTTTTTCTTCCTTTTCCGTGCATTCATGTTTTGTTTCTTGAATTCCACGTGTATGTGAAGTCATATCTTTGTCTTTCTCTGACTTATTTTGCTTAGCATAATACTCTCTAGTTCCATTCACATTGTTGCAAATGGCAAGATTTCCTTCTTTTTGATGGCTGACTAATATCCCATTGTATATATAAACTACCTCTTTATCTATTCATCTGTCAATGGACATCTAGGTTCTTTCCATACTTTGGCTATTGTGAACCTTGCTGCTATAAACATTGGGGTGCATGGGATCCTCTGAATCACTGTTTTTATCCTTTGGATAAATACCTAGTAGTGCAATTGCTGGGTCATGGGGTAGCTCATTTTTAACTTCTTAAGGAACCTCCATACTGTTTTCTAGAGTGGCTGCAGATAGTTTGTATTCCTACCAACAGTAGGAGAGCGTTCTCTTTTCCTTGTATCCTCGCCAACATTTGTCATTTCCTGAGTTGTTAATTTTTGCCATTCTGACTGATGTGAGGTGGTATCTCACTGTGGTTTTGATTTGTATTTCCCTGATGTTGAGCATTTTTGCATGTCTGTTGGCCATTTGCATGTCTTCTTTGGAGAAATGTCTGTTCATGTCTTCTGCCCATTTCTTGAAAAACCAATTGAGTTTTTTAAAACCAGTGGATTTTTAGGTGGGAGGAAGTTACTGAGGAGTATTGAAAATGGAAGGGAGGAACAATGAAAGGATCAAAGGTGTTCTCTGAATAGAGACGTGGTGACCTAAGAGCCTGGTACATGTTCATATATTTGGGAAAATTATGAGTTGTCTTGTGTGCTTGTACTGAGAGTAGACTTGGGAAGGAGAATAGTGACAATGCAAAAAAAAAAAAAAAAATTGCCTATTTTGTCATGCTAACAAGGTTCTGACCTTATCCATGTAGCAAATAGAGATCATTATTTATGGAGCCTCCTGATGAAATTGGATCTTACCACTTAACCTACTGAAGAGCACTGTCTTCAGTAGACCCTCAGAATCATTCCTTGGGGGAAGAAAAACAAACAATAGGAAAATTTGCAAAGGAAATATCCCACAAGAATGTTGAAGTGGAAACTGCAGAGAATCAACCAAATTCAGCAGTAGTAACTACCATGTCCATCACACTGAAGAGTGTGCTGTAGTAGTGGCCTTGATACTAGTGCATGGCAAGGGATTATTTCAGTTTCCTATCAGGAAAACAAATCCTAGACTGATAAATCTGAAGACATGTAGCATAGATTTTAGTACATGAAGGCCCCTTAGAAATTGTATAATGTTCAATGAAAGACATATTTCTGGTTTAATGAAAACCTTTTACTTATAGATAAGGAGTCCAAAACTTAAATGCCTGCTATGGCCAGGTAGATCATAACTTTCAATGATTGTGGAAAATTCTCAGCCATTATCTCTTTGAATGTTTCCTTTCCCTCATTTTTGCTAACTCCTCAGAGAATTTTGATTACAGGTATATTAGATCATCTAATTTTATCATCCAAGTCTTGTAATCTCTCATATTTTGTATCTGCATTTAGATAATTTTTTAGGATTTGACTTCTAGTTCACTAGTTCTTTTTTCAGTTGTGTCCAATCTCCTTTTACACTTTAGTTTTTAATTTCTATCGTTTTTTCCTTCTTACAAGTTCTGTGGGAAAATTCTGTATAGTCTCTTATTTCTTGCTCATATTTGCTGGCTTTCATTTCTTGAAACAAAGGTTCAAAGGTAAGCCAATCTGTCCCCTGGCCTATAGGCCTTCATCAGCAGGAAAAGAGAGGGATCTCTTGTGTAACCGGAGCTTCAGCTAAGATCATTCCTTCCCTACCTCTTATATAAGCTTTGGCAGGAGTGAAGAGGGAAGCCTGGGACTCTGTATGCTATTGAGAAGGGACTCTACCCCCTCTAAGGGTCTTACTGCCACTATCTGGCATTGCAGTCCCATTTTGCCTATGTCTCTGTTTATGTCAAGAGGTCCAGAATTCCCAGATCATCTTTCATACCTAAACCTAATCCTCATGTGGCTCTAAGGACAATGAGATACCCTCTACCATAGTATTTTGTATCTTTCTCCTAGCTTCCCAACCCCCACCTGCCATACTACATATTTTACTAGTCTCCCTCTTCTAAAATGTAACCGCTGGAAGAGCTGGGATATTTGTTTTGTTAGCTGCTTTGTCCCCAGAGCTTAGAATATTACACCTGGCAAATAGAAGGTAATAAAAAAAAATTTGTTGGGTGAATTAATATTAAACCTTCTTTATTTTATATTCAGTATCTTGCCATTCCATATCTAAGGATTTTGCAAGTCTGATTTTCGTCAGCTGTTGCTGCTAGCTCTTATTTCCTTTGCCTTGTTTACTTGTGTGTTTTGTGGATTTTTACTCTAAGCTCATATTCCTTGGGTTTTATCTTTAGAAATTCTTTGAGGCATGGATTAAAGTTCATTTACTGAGTGATCATTTGTATTTACTTTGATTAGTTGTCTGGGGTAACTGTTTACTCAGGACCAAATGAATATCCCTGCTTGTTGTTTTTGTGTCTGCTTTTTTTTTTTTTTTTTAACTACAAAGGTAGGGTGAATTGGGTTGTGAACCCATGTGTGTGGATATACATGATCAAAAGACAAATATTTTCTTCAAACAAAACAGGACAATGTTATGAAAGCAAAAGGTTCTTAGTTGTAAATAGGCTTACCTGCTGAAAACAGGTCCCCATGGTACAGATTTTGTGTAGACAATTTAGTTCTTGTAGCCCATCCAAAAAAATTAAATATTTTTTGAAGGCCAGGTATAGGCTATTTGGTGAAGACCTTGGTTTTTAAATTGCCGTAAGCACAAATATAGTAAGCTTGGAGTGTCTTCAGTTAGTCATTTGGACTGCCATAGAAGAAAAGGAAGTCAGATTGGTTTCCTCAGTCTTTCTTCATACTTGTAGTTCATGTTTGCTTGTCTCAGTCAAAGGCTTCTAATGTCCGACTGGTACTATTGTGCATGTACATGTTGTGCATGCTGTGTTGGTCTCCCTTCCTGAGGTGTGTTTGAGTAGATTTCAAGGGATACAAAGCTGCAGTTGGTCTCTGTTTGCAAGTCTTTGCACTTAGAAATAGTTTGGTGACTTTGCCTCAGATTTCTTAGGTAATACTGTCGTAGAGGAGAAAGTTGTTCTGTGTTATTTTATTTTATTTATTTATGTCTTTATTTTAAAGGTTTTATTCATTAGAGAGAGGACTCATGCAGGTGCACGCACGAGTGGGGGAGGAGCAAAGGAGAGGGAGTAGCAGACTCCCAGCTGAGCAGGGAGCCCACTCAGGGCTTGCTCTCAGGACCCCAAGATTGAGCTGGAGGCAGATGCTTAACCAACTGAGCCACCGAGGCGCCCCACTATGTTACTTTAAATTAGAGTAAAAGACAATTTTCTGCCCACCCAGAATTAGAAGGTAGCTTCTACAACCACTTTTCTGTTCACTTTGAGTTCAACTTCAGTTTTATTTGAATGAAACTTTCCCTGAAGATGCCCTCATATCACTGGGGATTAGTTATGAAAACCATGAAGATTAATGATTAAATTGCACAGGCCTAGTGAGAGGAGCTCTCAGAGTCTAATCCCAGCAGCTTCAGTGTTTGACAGGAAGTGTCTGATGCAAATTCGAAAATTTCAGACTTGAAACTACTCCTTTTTTTCTTTCTGTGTTTTTGAACTGGGTGGCTCGTCATGTTCCTGGCTCCAGAGGGGTAAATAAAATTCAAAATGGCTCAGCAGCCAGGGGCCCCAGCTTTGCCTTGTGAATTGTGATGGTGCCTGAAGGTTTCACCGTTCCCCAAACTTCCCCATCCCACTTAGAGGCCAAGAGGCCAAAGTCCCTTCTGTGCTTTGACCTCTGTTCTACTGTGGCTTCACCCTGCTCTTCATTGAGGCTTATAAGCAAGACAGAAAAATATCTGGAGCGATCTTTACTCTGTTTCATTTCTTTAATCCCATAGTTTCTTATTTCTGTCCGATTCCTTTTATTATTTATAAATCTTCTCTTGAGAATATATTCTGTTTCTTGGTGGTTTAGAGATCAGATCAGTAAAGGTTGAAAGCTGCCAGCAAAGGCAGAGTGACTTTGAGGGTTACTTTTATCTCAAAGAGGTTGTGAGGGTCTGAGCCTCAGCTCTTCAGAACAAATTTTTAAAAGATTTTATTGATTTATTTGACAGAGGAAGAAAGAGAGAGAGAGCACGTGTGCGAGCGTACGTAGGGGGAGATGCGGAGGGTGAGGGAGAACTGGATTCCCCCACTGAGCAGGGAGCCCAATGTGGGGCTTCCTGGGGCTCACTCCCAGCACCCGGGATCATGACCTGAGCTGAAAGCAGGTGCTTAACTGCTTAACCGACTATGCCACCGAGGCACCCCCCCAACACTGTCTCAGATTTTTATCAGTAGTGGGTATGGGCCCATTTCAGAGATGAACTCACATTGTCGAAGCTTATTATATGCCTAAAGTGATATATAAATCTGAAAGGCTGATATATTATGGATGTGATCTTAGCAAATTCCATTAGAACGTAAGTTCCACAAAAGGCAGAGAGTCGATTTTCTGCTATATCCCCACTGATACAGTTTAGTGTGCCCTATGTTAGGTGCTCAGCAAATACTTGAATTAACGATTTAATCCCTAATTGTCAGTTTTCTCTCTGTACATTAAGTACCATATAGCTCATTGATTGTTTTAAGAATTTTGAGAACTAATTTAAAAGCACTTAGCATGGTGTGTGCCACAAAGTGAGCATTTCATAAATTTCTCATCAAAGATCGTTATCTATTAAGTTTTTCTTTTCTTGCTTACTTTACTTGAAATGAAACAACAATTAGAGTTGCTACAGTTATTTGTTTTACCCCTCACCCATGTCGGGGAAATTAGTTTGAGATATATAAATGTGTATTGAATGCTCAGTGTGTAGGTTACAATCACAATCTTTGTGCTACATAGAGACTTTTCGTCCAATGATGGAGTAGACTTACAAAATGACTATATACGATATAAGGTTGCTTATGGAGCTGTAGAAAAAGCCACAGCATCGGTCCTGAGGGAGGGGCAGGCCAGCTGGTGGGAGGATGTAATGTCTGTTTGCTGACAAACCGATGCTTATGATGTGCAGGAAAGCAGTAGGAATGATATTCCTGACCCATGAAGGAAAAGTGACGGTTTAAAAGATGGTATGATTTTGAAAAGGTTATGGTTAATGTAAATTTTGTTTTCATCATCTCATATTCTAATTCTAATTCGGTATTATAATGTGTATAGAGTGTTGCATGATAACTCAGAATTAATCAGTGTTTAATCAGTTGGAATATTCTGTTTTTCAAACTATTTTAGACAAACACATCTTGAACTGTGTCCTACCAAGAATGATACAGTTCTACCAAGTGACATCCTTTCATTGTGTAAAAATAAAACTACACATAAATATTTGGGTTTTGGTAATTTATAATTTGATAGATGTAGGTGTCTCCTTCTCCAAGTGCCAAGGTCCAGACAGGCAAGTTTTTCCTTGTTGTCTCTGTGCAGCAGCTTTTTCTCCTGTTCCTCATTACACTGGAAGTATGGCCCCCTTCAGGTTTCCAGTTTCATTAGATTTCCCCATTTGGGTGGACTTTATAGCCTAAGCTGATTTCTAATGACCCAGTCTTCTTAGATCTTCAGATTTCTCAAGAGTAGCTTGATTTTTATGTGGAATCAGCAATCTTTAAATTTTGGCAAACAACTGAAACTTATTTGTTTTTCAAGTGTCACATACACACACACACACACACACACACACACACACAATCACCAAGGGTGATATATGGGCTTCAGGCTATCAGTTTATAATCTCTGTTGTTCTAAACAGGCTAAGCAGTCAGCCCATCAATCAGCCAATGTGTGTTTATGTATACAATGTAGAATACATTTTGCTAGAATGCATCAGTTAGATCACAATATCCTCAGATTTGGAGAAAAAATGCCCAATTTCTGATTTCTTTTTATTTTTCTTTATAAATGTACATGTGTCTAGACTTTTTTGTTCAGGAAATATGGCCACTGGTACCTACAATATAAGGAAATGTAGGGCATAGTCCTTGCCCTCACAGAGTTTTTACATTCTGTGCTATAATAGAATGTGAGATGGACTGAAGTATCGAGAGATTTAAAGAAAGAGGAGCACACACGAATTTACTAGCTCAGTCTGGGTCTGCTTTAAAGGAGCTGTAGATTGAGGTGCCTGGGTAGCTCCATTGATTAAGGGTCCAACTCTTGATTTTGGCTTAGATCGTGATCCCAAGGTCATGATCTGAGGGTTGTGAGATTGAGCTTGTGTTAGGCTCTGCGCTCAGCAGGGACACTGGCTGAGATTTTCTCTCTCCTTCTCCTTCTGCCTCTCCCCTGGCTCAGTCTCACTCTTTTCTCTCTCTCTCTTTCAAAACAAATAAATGAGCTGCAGGCAGGGTGGGTGTGATGGCACTGGATGGAAACGGGCATATATCTGATATTTAGAGGAAGTTGTGACCGGAGTTGATAACTGAATGAACGTAGTATAAGACTAAGGGAGAAATAGTATTTGTGCTTCTGTACTTGGGAAAATTCCAACCAGGCATAGTTGCAAGACTATCCGAAGGGTGGCTTCAGTGATTATTTTGAAGGAAACAAAAGAGCTCAATGTCCCTTTCCTTTTGGTTTGTTCATTTCTTATAAACCAAAAGCAAGGCAGAAGGTTTTCTCATTTATAAAAGGCTCAAGAAATATAATCAGTTTTTACATAATAAAAAAAGGGGGGGGGGAATCCAAGTGTTAGGGGAAATATTTAAACTGATATATTTATATATATTAGCCTTTTTTATTACTTTCTCATCATTAAAGGATTGTCTTTCTCCTTTAAACTTTTTTTTTTTTAAGATTTTATTTATTTATTTGTGAGAGAGAGAGGGAGAGCACAAGCAGTCAGAGTGGCAGGCAGAGGTAGAGAAAGAAGCAGGCTCCCTGCTGAGCAAGGAGTCAGTCCAACAGAGGACTTGATCCCAGGACCCTGGGATCACAACTTGAGCTGAAGGCAGACGCTTAACCGACTAAGCCACCCAGGAGTCCCTGCCTTTCTCCTTTAATGAACAAAAAATAAATGTGCACAGGTACATCAAGATTTTAAAGGATCTTAAACATGTATCTCACGTTGAAAAGCGTCATTGAAGTAGACCATCTGTATTCTCCTAAATCAATGCTATTAGTTCCACTTAGGGCATTTCACTGGCGTCTGATTGTTTGAAGGGGCTGTAGGAAAACTGATGACATTAAGTAAGATAGATTATGGATCACATTCAACTCTCATCTCTCCCAGGGCCTAACAGGCATAGCTTGCATTATTGCTAATGGGAGTTTAGAGCATAAGCCTTTATGTATTTAAAGAGCTTACCATTAAAAATCTATCAATCTCCCAATCCGTGCAGTAGAACGCAAATGGGCTTTAATTTTAGGTGTAACTTGTTAATTGGTTGAGAATAGCTTCATTATAAGTGATTGACACCCCACAAGTTCTTTTATCTCCTCTTCTACCCCTTTCTAACTCCAGAACCAAAGCGGATTTATCAGCAGTCTAGAATAGACAGCAGTAGGAGACCTGGGTTATTTATGTAGATTTAAAAGAACAGTGCAGGAATCCGGATAGGGTAACGTTTGCAGCACCGTGGGAATCAGCGAGCACATTCACATATATGGGGTCATGTTTGAATCTCATAGCAATTCTGTCCTGGGAGTAGGTTGGTCTCAGACTTTGTAGGTATTGCTTGGGTGGCTTGTCAACAGTAGAAATTTATCTCTCACAGTTCTAGAGGCTGAGAGGCTGAGATTGAGGTGCCAACCTGCTCGGGTTCTAATGAGAACCCTCTTCTGGGTAGCAAAAGGCCAGCCTCTTGTTGTGTGTTCACGTGGTAGAAACAGTGGTCCACCCTTGTGACCTGATCACCTTCCCAAAGTCTCCTCTTCTGATACCTTCCTGTTGGGGGTTTAGTTTTCAACATATGAATTTGGTGGGAGGGGGGTGCAGACTGTCCATTGAAGGCAGTTGGGCCTCCTGTTACACCCAGCAGAGGCCAATTATCAGAGTTGCCTTCAAGTTTCTCACCCAGTGTCAGAAAGCTTGCACATAGGAAAACCAGGACAAGCACCTAAATCTTACGGCAGCAAGTCCAGTGCTTTCTGTAGAGACCCCAACTGCTTCTCAGTCCTTCAATTTCACAAGTATTTCTTCAGAGCCCATCTCATCAGGTTCTAAGGGTGGTAAGAGTGCACAGCATTGCTACCTCCTCTCAGAGGACTAAAAGTTTATTATTTCAAAAGATTTATTTGAGAGAGTGAGTGAGAGGAGAGAGGATGAGAGAGAGATCAGAAGGAGGGGTAGAGGGAGAAGCAGACTCCTGGTTGAGCAGAAAGCCCAATCTGGGGCTCAATCCCAAGACCCTGGGCTCATGACCTGAGTCGGGGGCAGGCGCTTAACCAACCAAGCCACCCAGGTGCCTGATTTAGGCCAAAGTTTGAGGAAAAGGCTACAGCATCAATTTTATTTTCATTAAGTGTTTTCAGAATGTAGAGAAAGGAGAGATTGTGGGCTGTTCATTGGGGAAAATTGCATGAAGGACGCCTGTGGACTTTCATGGATGTTCTACAACAAATTATGTAACTAAGGAGTTCACTTTGAATACCAAGTCTGTGTTGACAACTGTATGAGGTACCTCTCGAGCGTACTTTCCCTCATTTAGACCTCACCATAATTGTCTGAGCTAGGTGTTATTACCCTCCACTGTACAGGGCAGACTTTTTCAAGGCGCACACAGTAGGGGCAGAGCCAGAGTTGAACATCTGAGGACACCAGTGCCTCAATTCTTAACCACCATTGTATACAATTTTACCCTAAGATTTAAAAACCAGACTTTTTACAAATGTACCTAAAAAATACATTTAGGCCTCTAAAGCAAAAAAAAGCAATTGGAGTTCCCTCTTCCTTGACTTGTTGGCAGACCTGGGAGATAGAACAGAGACCGGGGATCTATTACGTTGAAAGCTCTTACTTTATAAAGCAAAGTTCTGGCCCATGGAAAAACACCCTGGAGCTTCAAGATAACCGTGAAAAGACCAGGTAGTCAAGCAGACATTTTGCCAAACCTAGCAAAAACAAAATAACAGAGTGTAAATACAGAGGACATTAAAGGATTAGCACAATAAGGGCTGGTCTAAATCTTTTAAAGAGATCCAGTTGTTGTGGCCTAATATTTGGAGGGACAATCTACCCCAGGAGGTTGAGATGCCTTAGCTTTGTTCTCCAAATTACCCAGGGAGGTGATCCAGGAAAAAAGCTCATCTCTCTGCATAAGTTTCTAGAGCTATCCAGTGTGGTTTACTGTGCTTTCTAGAACTTTTATTCAGTGTACTTTTTATCCATACATATTTACACTACCAACATATTTTTGTACTCCTTTTAAAGTTCTTTCCCTGATACCCAGTGTTCTAGATCAGCACTTTCTGTCAGGGCGGTGGGGGTTGGCTGGCACGAAGGGCTGGTTGGTGCACACTTCTCCACAGGTGTTGCCAAATGTACAACATGGAGGAAAAAACAATTGGGAGAGAAGTAGGCAACATTAGGTCACTGGGCTCAAAAGAGGCAGAAAAGATGTTGGAAAATTCAGTGGACGGTTGACAAGAACAGTCTAATTAGTTTTTTTTTTAATTGTAGTGAAATATATATAACATAAAAAGTGCCATTTTAGCCATTTTTAAAGTGTACAACTCAGTGGCATTAATTATTGAAAATGTGGTGTAACCACCACCATGATCTATTTCTAAATATTTTCCATCACCCCAAACAGAAACTCTGTACCCATCAAGCCAAAATTTCCTATTCCCTCTTCCTTCAGCCCCTGATAAACACTAAATGCACTTTTGTCTCTATGAATTTGTCTATTCTCGATATTTCCTATATTCTTATATTTCATACAATATCTGCCCCTTTGTGTCTGACTTTCCAGATTCATCCATGTGATAGCATGTATCAGACAGAACTTCATTCCTTTTTATGGCTGAGTACCTTAATTATATGTATCTACCACATTTTGTTTATCCATTTGTTTGTTGATGGACACTTGGATTGTTTCTACCTTCTGGCTATTGTGAATAAAGCTGCAATGAACACTGGCTTACAAGTGCCTATTTGAGTCCTTTTTTCAATTCTTTTGGGTGTATACCAGGAGTGGAATTGCTCAGTCATAGGGCAATTCTATGTTTAACTTCTTGAGGAACTGCCAAACTTTTTTCCACAGGGACAGCACCAATTTACATTCCCACCATCAGGAGATGAGGGTTCCAATCTCTCCATATCCTTTGCCAACACTTATTATTTCCATTTTCATTTTTATAGCCATCCTTGTAGATACGACGTGGTATCTCACTGCGGTTTTAAGTTGTATTTCCAAATGACTAATGATACAGAGCATTTTTAATGCACTTACTGGCCATTTGTATATCTTCTTTGGATAAATGTCTATTCAAGTACTTTGTTTATTTTTTAATTGAGTTTTTTAGGTTAAGCTGTAGGAATTCTTACATATTTTGGATATTAAATCCTTATCAGATACATGACTTGCAAATATTCTGTCCCGTTTTGTGGGTTGTCTTTTCACTTTTTAAAAACATTAGCAAAATTTTACTTCAACTTTTTTTCTGCTTATAAAAAAATCTTCTAAAAAGCTGATAGCTAACAGTTATTATCTAAAGGCAATGTGGAAACCACAAAGAATGTCTCTCAGACAAGAGGTAGTGTCCAAAATCTCCCCCACACTGGGGGCCAAGGCAAGAGGAGGGGGTAGAACTCTGCCATTAGGGTTGGTGGCCCCAAATGGGAGCCCAGTTTCCCCCTCCCCTGTCTAAATTCCCTTTTTGTGGTAAATAAGACTCTGCCAAGCTGACAGCTTGGAACTCCCAAGCTGCCTGAATGTTTGGGTGTGTTAGAGGAAAATGCTGTGTTTTCAAGATGGCCTACATGCCAGCCCTCAGAGCCCTGAGCCAGCACCCTCTTCCCACTTCAGAGAGCCAAACTCCTGGCTCACTGGGGACTGCCGGGGCCCTAGAATAGGAGGCAGCCTTTCATCCCAGCATCCCTCCCTCTAATCACAACCCCACACCCTGGAATTTTTGTTGTTATGGGCCTCATGTAGTTTTGGGTGCTGCAGAAGCCTAGCTCTGAGAGACAGTGACAGTGGCAGGCAAAGGCCCAGGGCTGTGGCTGGGGTAGCTCTTGGCCCCTGGGATGCCTATACATTTATGCTTATTTCCAGACTGTGGTCCACTGCAGGGAGAGGTGGGTTGAGCAAGGTGCTGGCAGCCTTAGCCCTGTAGTGTGTGTATATGGCAGAGGAGAAGGAAAAGGACAGAAGGAGGGATAAGGAGTCATGAAGCAGGGACAGGGATGAATGAGAGCCAGGTAGGAACTTGCCCTGGCCAGCTGTGGCCCACCTGAAACAGAACTCTGCTCCCAAGAGGGACCCGTCAGTTCCACCCTGCTGGGCAACCAGGGCATGAGGAAGCCAGGTTCAACTTGGCCACAGTGTTAAACAATAATTGCAGGGGATACTGAATACAGACAGGGTGCAATGATGTCTGGGCTCTGCATGTTGCCAGAGCCTGGCCAACAGAAGGTGAAGCAGTACTCACTGGAGTGGCCCTGGGTTCCAGGTTGGACAGGCAGACATACTGGCTCATGGGCAAGAGCAGCACTTCCGGAGTGGTAGCTGGTCCCAGATCATCTCTTATTCATGAAGCACTAGCTGTAGTCTGAAGCTGCAGAGGTTCTTTCCTCCATGTACCAGAGCTTGAAGCAAGTGCAATATTCATTCCTTAGTTCCTCTAGCTTTGGCTGCAGCTTTGGTCCAGTCAGCAAAGAGCAGCTGGCACATGTGGTGCTCATCCAGGTCTTTCATTTAAGGCTCCAGTGTGAAATCATCTAATCTGGAGTTGAGGAGACATGCACACGGTCTGTTCTCATTTGCCAGTGGGAGTTGACTTGAGCGCATCACTTCTTCAAAAAAAAAAGTGTAAAGTACATAATTAGTGATTAATCAATAAGTATCATTTTCATTTGCCTTTAACGAGAAAAAAATAAAATGAAAATAGGATGATTCCTGAAAAGTCAAGATATATAACCTCCCTTTGTATTGCCTTATGTTCTGAAATGTTTTATATTCCAGGTACTTTGAAATGTTAGCCTCAGATGGTCTATCCTCTGTGGGAATCGCATCTCATACCCACTTTCTATCTTTAGATCTTGCATCATTGTTTACAGTGAACATAATCACAGGGACAATGGGCCTTGCCAATGAGTCTGTTTGCCCCACTGGCAACTGACCACACCTGGAAGGGCCTGTTGCTCCTACCTGCTTAACATATTGACCTTGAAGACAGCAGGAGGACTTAGAGGCCTTGGCTCCCTGGTTGCTAACATGTTCTGCTTGATACTGGCCCTGCCAGGAGCTACCAGCCAGAAATGCTTCCCTGAAAGACACATACAGATTACCCAACCACCCCTATTAGGCAAATGATTCTGCAAATGGCATGTCCTCTACACTTGGGCTTAAGAAAATCTGTCAAGCAAACACTTACCTTCTATCCCGGGTACCTGGTCTTAATCCCTTGACCAAGTCACTGTGTTTTCCCATGTTGCTTATCCATCCAATCATCTATCCATCCACCCACCCATCATTCATCCACCCAAGATTTATGGAATGGCTGCAAATACAAAGATGATATATTGTCCTGGACTCCATAAATTCACAGCCTGGGATGTGGTTGATAGAATGGAGACAGGTAGGCAAATGAATAGTGGGAATAAGGTATGAGAAGGAAAAGTACAAAAGTATATGCGAAGTACTCTGTGAAACCAAAGAATGGATCCTGCTTCTCTCGGGTCACTGAGGAGGTTTTTTGCAGAGCAAAAAACATGCGGAGTATGTGCAGGTGACCAAAGGGTAATGAGTTTGGGGCCAGACTATGACAGACTTTGTATGCTTTACTGTGACACTGAACTTGATCCTCCAGCAACAGGGAGCCTTTCCTTTCCCCTTCTATTGCCTTGCATCTTAGGGCTCTAAGGCCCTGGTCCCTGCTAATAAAATAATAACCAACTCTTTTTAGGGCTTCCAATGTGCCACAGACTATAATTTAAATGCTTTAAATTCATTCTGTAACTTTATTTTCACAACAACCTTAGAAGACAGAAAATGTAATCATCCCCATTTTATGATGAGAAAACAGATTTTAAACCCAAAGTCTCACATCTAGGAATAGGCAGAGTTCTGATTCAAAGACCCAGTTCCAATTCACAGTCAAGACTGTGCTCCTAGAAACATGAGCCAGTAGGCTCTTGGTGTATGAGGGACTAGGAAGACTGGATCCATCTCCCCAAACAAGCCTCCAAAACTTTCCCACTTTTTTTTTTTTTTAAGATTTTATTTATTTATTTGACAGAGATCACAAGTAGGCAGAGAGGCGGGCGGGGGGGGGGCAGCAGGCTCCCTGCCGAGCAGAGAGCCCCGATGCGGGGCTCAATCCCAGGACCCTGGGATCATGACCGAGCTGAAGGCAGAGGCTTTAACCCACTGAGCCACCCAGGTGCCCCTTCCCCACGTTTTATAATGCAAATACCTCAAACCCTCTTACCTCCTACTTGGGCTGATAGCAACAATCTGAAAGCACCTCCTGTAGGGGTCAGTCATAGTGGTTGTAGAGGAGGGCTTTCTATGATGCTGATGCCAGCTTACCTCCAAGTTCTGTGGCTGCTTCTGGGTGATGTTGAATTAATGATTAATCTGCTCATGTAGAACTCAGCTAATGCCCCTCCAAATAATGTAATATGTTAGCCCAATTAAAAACAGCTGCCCAACTAAATGAACTGTCAGAGCTGTCAACTCCCATTTTATGTTCTGCAAAAGGAAGCAGGAGTTCTACTTGCCAGACAGTGTTAGATTAAGATGTTAAATTAACTATATAATAAATAGATATATATGTAATTTAAGTTAGTGTTGATGTCATCTCTGTAAAACTGTGTGTACAAATGCGTAACCTGAAGCTCAGAAAGGTGAAACCACTGGTTCAAGGTCAAGGAGTCACTTTTCTTTCTACAACTCCAGGACTCTAACATTAGGGAGGTCTTTCGTTTGTATCCCATCAAATAACTGCTCTTCTTTTTAAAAATGAAAATTCAAATGATCCTAAAGGAGCATTATTATTTTAGCAATGTGATGTAGTGCAAAGAGCAGGAACTTGGAACCCAGATATTCTTGCGTTAAGCTTCTAGTGTCTGCTCTGAAGTGTGTGACCTTTGGCAAATAACCTCATCTCACCTGAAGAGATGATTGTGAGAAGGGCAGCAGGTCGCTGGCGCCTAGGGTACCTTAGTACACCTTGGTCCTTTTCGGTTCCTCCTCGGTGTAACACAAATGGACATCTCCAGCCATCTCAAGCTAATTGGTTACATATTAAAGGCATCCTTAGAGATAATGTTAATTAATTAATTTATTTTTGAAGATTTTATTTATTTATTTGACAGAGAGAGATCACAAGTTGGCTGAGGGGCAGGCAGAGAGAGAGGGGGAAGCAGGCTCCCCGCTGAGAACAGAGAGCCCAACTCGGAGCTCGATCCTAGGACCCCGAAATCACGACCTGAGTCTAAGGCAGAGGCTCAACCCACTGAGCTACCCAGGTGCCCCTGTTAATTTATTTTAATTGAAACAAATTCCTGATATATGATATTTTGGGAGAAAATCTGGGGAAGGTATTGTGAAACTAGGCAAATTATACAGCTCCCGCAAGCAGGACCTCCCAGACCCATCAGGGAGGCCCATGACTCATGAGAGTTTTGGGGTGAAAACAGAAATGCTGCTATCTTGGAGCCACAAAATTCCTGGTCAGAAACATGACACAGGGACAGATGGAAGGAGAGATAGCAATAGAAGGCAGCAGAAACAGGTTCCCCAAAAGTGATGCACATAGGACCTGCTGTATGAATGTGTGGGGGAGAGAGACCAGTTGGAAGAGGTCAAGGAACCCGCCATAACCCCCTCCTGCCCTCTCTCTTGCTTTTGTAATCCCATTGCAACTTTGGGAGTCAAACTCTCTAAGAGTCACCCATATCTTTCTCTTTGTAACAAGGTGGGGAGAATATCACCATCTCTTAATAGTTGGTGCCAAAATTCCTCCTGGGGCTAGACGCATCTATGTGTGGAAAATTGGGTATAATAGAATCTGTTGGAGAGCTTGAGGCAGAATGTTGGAACCTGAGGACCTGGATGCTAGGGGTGGGGGTGGGGCACTTGCTGTGGGTACTACAGGGAGAATGTACAATTCTTGGGGGTGGTCTGGGATGGAGAGAGTGAGGCAAAGAGAGGAGGGAGGGCAGAGGGAAAAGGGAGAGAGCAGCTGTGATTTCTCCCTGCCATTCCCCGCGTCTCCAGCAATGACAATCGAAGCAAGGCACATTTGTGTGAGTGTCTTGATGGGAAAACCGGGAAGGGACGGAGTTTCATTTCCACATTGTGCAGAACAGATTAGGTGTGAGGAAGTGAAAGTGTCCTTTTGGATGTCATCCAGCTCTGGGAAGGGCTGTAGACTTCCACAGGCCAGATTAAGGGTTGGGGGTTCAAACCAAGTTTACCCAGATCTTTGAGAGGCAAAGGGGCCTCAGCTGATTTCCTAGTTATATCTCTGATTTCTTTCTCTTTCCTTCTTTACCTTTCCCTCCCCTCCAAAGCTTACCCAGTACTGTACTTGACATACAGTAGGCACAACGTAAACATCTGTCGTGCTGAAGTCTATAAATATTATGTGTGGTTTCTGCTGTCGTGATACCTAAAATTGAGTAAAGTCAACACACACATGTATTTCACCTCTAAAAATAAGCCTAATCCTAAAAATTCTGGGAAGGATATAAATACCATCTAAGTAGGCTTACCACTTTCCACCTCTTTGTTTTTTGGTATCCTTCAAGGTTCAAGTCACATCTCACCCTCCAAGAAGTCTACCTGGATTTTCAGGGACATTTCCTGTCTCTGAAATCTTATGCCATTTCCCTTCTGTGTCAACCATTTGAAACTTGATTGTTTATTTTTCAGAGGGATGTTTTGCCTTTTCTTCTCTATACCACAGTCTCAGGACAACCCTTGCTACAGGCTGAGTGTGTATCCTACACACATAGTTACTGAGTTGATTGTTACTGATCATGGGTATCTTGCATCATAGTCCCAGAAACTTAAGAGTTTCGTATGTACTTGGCATACACTGGTACTGAATAAATGTTGTTGAACTGAGTTGAATTGACCTCTGAGAATCTATGAGTCCTAGATATTACTCTGTTGCCAAAAAAACAGAAAATTAGAACTTGGGGAGAAATGAAATTTAATTCTCGTTAAACTAAAATTGATTTTTCTATTGCTCTTAAGCATGTAATTTAGGTTTTCCACTCCAAATGCAAATATGATTTATTGGCCAGTCACTTTTAAAAGGATACTGTGAGCTTAAAAAATGAAGATGCACAGAATTTTGATGTTGACAGATGTCATAAAATCATGTGCTCTAACTGAAGAGAAGTATGAGCTCAGAGAGGTTAAACAGACAGCCTTGTGCTTCCTTGGTTGGTCACAGAGCTCACTGGGCAGTTAGGTCCCATGCTTTATGATCCAGTGGCCTTTCCAGACTCTAAGGTTGGCTGTCAAAATGTGTTTTCATTATTAATGCAGTATACTAAGTCCCTGGGGTAGAATAAGCCCATTATTAGAGCTAGTAAGTCAGTCCAAAGCAATCTGATATTCCTAAAAAATGGGACAGATTTTGAAGTAAAAAAATCCTTGGGTTCACTGCCTTCCAGTGGGGCCATCATCTCATTTATCCTATGTATATATAATATTATATATATATATATATCCCATAAATGAACACTTCTGTATGAACATTCATTATAATAGTTTTATTGATTCCGTTATACAGTGCTATTAATTACATGACCACAAAAGCCTTCTGTTAGATTAAGCCATAATAAATAAGATTAGTAATACTCTGTATATTGAGTGCTTTTATGATAAATGGATGTTCATCTTTTCAGAAATTACTACATTGATGTCTTATAATTATATCAGATATTTGGACTTTTTTAATAAAAAAACTTGAGTGTCTTCTAATAACTAATGATATTAGTTATTAGATTATTCATCCTCATGATTATTCATCCTCATGATAACCCTATCAAGTGGATGTTAGGATTTTCCTCACAGGTGAAAAAATACAATCGTATAGAAATTTGGTATCTTGCCCAAGATCCCACAGTAAGGAAGGCCAAGACTGAACAAGATAATATATATGCACTTAGCACAGTACTGGGCAGATAGTGTGTTGAATAAATGCCATAGAAAGAGTCAGTATGAAGTGAGCAGAAAGTTGAAGCTGTTCCAAAGATAGTACGTAAGATATATAATTCCTGTATATAAAACATGTATGACTGGGGGCACCTGGGTGGCTCAGTCATCTGACTCTTGGTTTCGGCTCAGGTCATGATCTCAGGGTCGTGAGATGAGCTTCCATCTAGCTCCACGCTGAGCTTAGAGTCTGCTTGAGATTCTCTGTCTCCCCCTCTGCCCCTCCCCCTGCTCCATGTGCTCTCTCTCAAATAAATAACTAAATCATTAAAAAAAAAAAAAAGTACGACTAAAATTGGATTCTGAGCTTCCTAACAATCAACAGGGGAAATATAATCAGTTACACAAATGATAAGTAACCTTGCCGGAGAGAATTATAATTATCTGGAGCTCAGACCTAAGAGCTCTTTTTCAGGACACAGCATTTAACATCCTAACAAGGACCTGAGAGGATGAGGCAAACTCACCTCGGAATACACTGGATGGCTGCTTAGACGCCTGGAAAAAGGGATGGCCAAACCTGGGTGAAGTGGAGATGCCTGAGTTGCCCCAGCAGAAGGCAGAGGAAGGATTAAGAAGTTGAGGAAAGGGGCACGTAGAGTTAAAATATCATGTCAGACCAGAAGCCCCATGAGACAATTACGTTTCATGGGAGACCCAAAGGACATACCATTCACCAAGACTGTTAAGAATGTACTGCCAAGAGAAGTAGCAGAGTCACTAAGAAGTCACTTCTGAAGGTCTGGGATTAAAGGAGGAGAGTGGTCTCAGAGCTGGGCTCCTTAATAGCCACGGGCATGAGGGGGCTTTTTCTAAAGAACAGAGACTAGCTGGAAGTGCTTACCTATCAGAAGCCATGAGGCCATGGTACCATAATCACCAGTAGAGATAGAGGGGTGGCCACAGGGGCTCGGCCTGTAGGAATTATGGAATAACAGGATAAACAGGATTAACAGCTCATGGTGTCCCAAGGGTCAAGTGTGCAGACAACAAAGGTACTACATAAAATCTAAGAAAGAGGGGGCCTGGGATCACGTGATCCTCTGGCCATATATATCCCATATGACACCATCTAGAGCAGCAGACCTTGTAGAATGCTGGAGGCCTTGGAAAGGCACACTTGAAATGACAGATTAGAGGAAACTCTCTGAGAGAACGGGTTGTCTTCCTGTAGGATACGCTTTAAAGCTGAGACCTCTGTATGATTGTGTGTCCACACTTAGGAGGGTAACTGGATCCAGGAACCAAGGAATCAGAGCAGGCGTGGCACCATTTACCCTCACTCCTAATGGCTTACTGGGAAACTTTGTCCACATTCTGGTCTCTTCGAGTGTTAGAGGTCCTGGGCCCTTGCCAGGGGATGTAACAAGAGTCTTTTGGGTTTATGAATTATAGCTGTCACCAAGGCCCTTTGGATTCCTTGTCTCCAGGGACCAGCAAGGGAAAAAGAGTCAACCATTTATGGCAGGGAAAATCCCTCTTCAACAGCAGGAGGTAGAGTTCCTTTTATACATGCAGCTAGGGAGAAACATGGGTGGAACCCAGGAGAACCATTGGGGCCTATTCAGGCACTCACTTACCCCATCGGAACTATGACTGGAAGTGTTCAGCGCTCCTGGCCTGGGAAGGGTGTGACTGCAAAAGGCTCAGATCCCTCCAGAAGGAAGACTTGGGTCACTTCACCAGGTAAGCCAGCAGGACCTGCCAGACTAATAGCTAGGCATGAGAGGAATTTAGAACGGACAGAAGAGAAAACAAACGAACAAACAAAAAGAAGGGACAGAAAAAGGAGAGGACGTGAACCAGCTGTGGCTCTGAGACCAACACTAGTGACCTGGCCATTGTTTGCATCATTAACCACCTTTTCTATATTTGCCTGCAGAAAGACGGGTCCACAGACCTGTGGAGGTCCTACTCCCTGAAACTACTACAGATGCAGACCTGAGCAGTGTGATGGGTAGAATGTAGCCACCATGAAACTGTACGGCTCAGATGTCCTCCTGCAGGGAGCATGGCTGACGGAGAGTTCCAGCTCTTCTGTGTGATCCATTACCATGTTTGTGTGGGAACTGGGCTTCCCATGCCCACGACTGAGCATGGCAAGCATACTATGTGAGCGGCAACCACTTGGCCTGAGGACTCCCAAGGGGCTTCCCTGACATTTTTCTTGGAAATAGCCTCTATCTATCCCTTCTTCCCATTCCTCTACTTTCCTTCCACAGATATTGGAGCTGCAACATGGTTGGGTTGCTTCCCTCTCCTTCTCTTGCTTTCTCTCCTTTTACAGATATTTTCCCAATAAATCTCTTGCTTATCTAATCCTGTCGTACTTGCTTCTTGAAGCACCTAAACTAATAATATATGCTCCCCAGTTAGTGACTAGAAAAGTGAGGGCAATCCATGCATCATATGTAGTTGAAACAGTGAGTGTGCATATCCCTTTTTACTTGATCTTCATAATCATTGAATGATACTACTTATTACCATTTTATATATGAGGAAACTGAGGATTAATTTAGGAGCTTGCCTGGGGTCTATAGCTGCTAAGTGGCAAAGCTGAGCTGAAACTCAAACTTAGATCTGGAGTACTCCTAAACCACCTTTACTGCTCAGCTATGGGACAGTTGGGCTAAGGGCAGAGTGGACATCTTAAGAGAGTTGAAGTCTTTAAGGAAGATGAACCTCGTGTCTTAACAGGAATGAGCCAAGGAAGTTCTCCAAATCAACATCAAGGTGTGTCTCAAGCAATAATTTTAGGGCAGTACTGATCCTCTCATAAAATGAATGATAGAAACATCAACCTTCTGGACAGTGTTCCTTCAATAATATTAGTCCAGAAGGTTTTCAACTGGACATTTACTGGACATCCTATGTGATTCCATTGTTTTCATCTTTTTTCTTTTTCTGAATTATACTTTAGCAAATATCTACTGAACTTACTCTACGTCATATATTATTCCTTCTAGGAAAAAATTTATATACATCCCTTTTGCTTCCCCATTACACTTAATCAGACTTCATTTTCTTACTTTCAGTCTATCATTATCAACATTGTTGAAGGCCTACTGTTTTCATGGTAGTAGGCAATGGGAAAGGATTTCTTTCCTGTAAGTGTGATAATTTCTCCACCTTAGAAGGAGACTAATACTTTTTTTAAAAATAAATTTTATTGGAACACTTGGTTATCCATGTACTAAAAAATCAGAGATTATACAAAAGTTTTTAGATATGAAGTGAATCCGAGAACTTAAAGCAAGAACTGAAGTTATGAATTTTCTAGAAGAAAATGGATGAACATATTTATTATCCTGGATTAAACAAAGGTTTCCTAAATGTGACACAAAAAACATACATCAAAACCTTTTAGAAATTGACAAGGAGGATAATCAAAATGAAGACCTTTGTTGTTTGAAATGCACTCAATTTAATGCAATTAAAACAAAATGCAAAAATGCAATTAAAACGGCACTGCTATCTGTAGCAATTCGCATTGCTATCTATAAAACATGTCAACAATAAAAGACATATATCCGGAATAGAATTCATTCTTAAAGTGATATAAGAAGATAAAATACTGATTTAATAAAAAAGAGAATGACTTGACTAGACACTTCAAAAATAGAAGATACTCATTCACATGGCAAAGAAGCACATGAAAAATTCTCATCATTCTTTATTCTTTGGGACAACACAAGCGATCATTTCAAACCCACTGGAATTGCTAGAATTACAAAAAGACTGGTAATACAAGTATGGTGAAGCTATGGAGCCACGAAAATTTTATACATCACTGGTGGGCATACAGTAAGAGACTGCACTTTGGAAAGCCATTGACCTGTTTCTTATTAAGATAAGCGCACAATTATCATATAACCTAGAAGTGAAGGAGGCTAGTTCAATGGATTAGAGACCACATCTGTATCTGTTCAGTTACTGTCTAAATTCAGTTTAGAGGTGAAAGACCTAACATTTTATATTACTTTTCCTTTTTCTTTGGAGGGCGGGATAAGGGAAAGGTATTGTTAAATAAAGAACATTTATTGAATACTACATTTTCAATATAAATGACAATCTTAATTTAAAACAAATAGCATTTCAGACACCTTGGAGCAACAACTGAAAATTCAGATGGTTTAAATATCGGACATTTAAAGCACTGATCTGTATAAAACCCAGAGTAATGCAAAACAAACAATTGTGTCATCCTTCCTATTCTCTTAAATCTCCCCCCCCCAACCTCTTAACATATATCACTCTAGGACATTATTCTAATTATTGTCTCATTTTCTAGTTTTCAGCTATCCTCTCCAACTAGGAACTTTCCCTGTCTTGTTTCACTGCTGTATTTACAGTGCAGAATAGTGCCTAACACATAATTTGGTACTCAACAAATATTCGTTGTTTTCATTTGTCTAACCTAAGGAGAGAGGATGACTTCCTAAAGAGTTGCAGAGGAAACCACAATGCAAATAAACAAACAAAAACCCACAACAGCCAAAATACTTGACTATAAGAAAATGGAAAACAATTTTTTAAAAAATATTTTACTTATGTATTTGATAGACAGAAATCACAAGTAGGCAGAGAGGCAGGCAGAGAGGCAGGCAGAGAGAGAGAGAGGAGGAAGCAGGCTCCTCACGGAGCAGAGAACCAGATGCAGGGCTTGATCCCAGGACCCTGAGATCATGACCTGAGCTGAAGGCAGAGGCTTAACCCACTGAGCCACCCAGGTGCCCTGGAAAAAATTTTTTTAATTAAAGATTTTATTTTATTTATTTATTTGAGAGAGAGAGAGCACAAGCGAAGAGGAGAGGGAGAAGCAGGTTCCTTGCTGCCCAGTACCTGAGATCATGACCTGAGCTGAAGGCAGATGCTTTAATTCCAGGCGCCCCTTTAAATTTTATTTTAAGTAGCCTCTACACCCAGTGTGGGGTTCTAACTCATAACCCCAAGATCAAGAGTTGCATGCTTTACCAACTGAGCCAGTCAGGTGCCCCAAATATGTGAATCATTTTAAAATGATATCATTTGGGGCACTTGGGTGGCTCAGTTGGTTAAGTGTCTGCCTTTGGCTCAGGTCATGATCCTGGGGTTCTGGGAGTGAATCCTGAAACAGGCTCCCTCTCCCTCTGCCCTGCTCTCGCGCGCGCGTGCTCTTTCTCTCACTCACTCTAAAAAAAAAAAAATAACGTTCATTGTTGCAGAACCCTACAATGTGTGCCAATATGTATCTATGAATCAGGACTCCAAAAATATGCAGTGCATTTTACTCAATAATTCCATTTCTGTAAGTCTCTCCTAAGAAATTGTCTAAATAGTATATATTTAATTATTATCTATTTGCATGAAGAAATTTATTAGTTATAAAGACTTTTGTCTTTATTTATTTGAGAGAGAGAGAGCACAAGCGAAGAGGAGAGGGAGAATGGAAAATGCTCATAAATTAAAATAAATTTAAGGAACAACTTATAAAATTACATGCACACCATGATTATACTTAATCAGGGCACCTGGGTGTCTTAGTGAGTTAAAGCCTCTGCCTTCAGCTCAGGTCATGATCTGGGGGGGTTGGGGATGGAGCCCCACATCTGGCTCTCTGCTCAGCAGGGAGCCTGCTTCCCCCTCTCTCTCTGCCTGCCTCTCAGCCTACTTGTGATCTGTCTGTCAAATAAATAAATAAAATTAAAAAAAATATACCTAGTAAAAAAAACTGGAAGAAAATATATAATATGATAAACTATATATTAGGATTGTAAAATTACTATGATTTTTTAATCTCTCTTCTCTAGTTTCCAAGTCCTTGTAATTGAACTTCATGATCTGTACAAGGGTATTTTAGTTTTGTTCAGTTCAACTTTTTGAGGCAAACCTAACTGTTTGAATTTATTTCCCCGTTGTAATCTAACCTTTTCCAGAGAAGCAGACTGGTGAGCAAACACTTTTTTGATGAAGATTTACATGGGGAACCCATGTGTATGATTGCTGGTTGGATGGTGTTGTTTTTTTGAGAATTTCCCTGGTAAGAGCTTTCTGCTTCATTGCATTTGGTTTAGTTCAATTTATATGAATAGTTGTAGTAGGCTTGCAGGTTTTTTTTTTTTTTAAAGATTTTATTTATTTATTTGACAGGCAGAGATCACAAGTAGGCAGAGAGGCAGGCAGAGAGAGAAGGGGAAGCAGGTTCCCTGCAGAGCGGAGATCTGGATTTGGCTCCATTCCAGGATGCTGGGATCATGATCTGAGCTGAAGGCAGAGGCTTTAACCCACTGAGCCACCCAGGCGCCCCAAGGCTTGCAGGTTTTATGCTATATGTTACATATCAGAAGGAAATATGGGTAGTTCTCTTTTTATACTCTCTCTCTCCCTCTCGTATGTTCCTTTTAGGGTGACTTTCCAATTTTTTTCTATTCTCAAACATAAAATTGAATTCCTTATCCAATTTAGTTGGTGTTGTTCTTAGTCGACTTGTCAACTAATTTGAACAATTTTGGTCACGTGAGGCTCTTCCTTCTGCCTCAGCTCCCACATCTAAATGAGTTACCATGCAGTTTATTCTACCTCTTCAGGCTTTGGACACTTTCATGTTTATCCCTCCCTAGTCCACTGCTTTAAATATTGATGTCATCACTTGTAGCCTGCAGTTCTACAATGCTATGGACATTAATTTTGTCTTTCAATCCGTCATCCACCTTATTTTTACATTAGTGGTTCTCAACAGGGGTGGTTTCTGTCCCCCAGGGAACATTTGGCAATGCCTGAGGACATTTTTGATTGTCATAACTGGGCCAGGAGGTGGGTGGGGGGCTGAGGGGCGTGAAGGAGAAGCGAGGGGGATTGCTACTGGCATCTAGTGGTTAGAGGAGAGAGATGCTGCTAGAATTCCTGCAATACACAGTAAGCATCCCACAGAAAGGATTTTCTGGGCTTAAATGTCAATAGTACTGAGGCTGAGAAACTCTGCCCTAAGACCACTCTTGTATAATAAAAACATGCTTAAATACCTCAAGAACACATGGTGTCTTTCAGATAAGGTTTGTGCATAACTCTCATCTTTTCCTCAGCCATACCACCTGTGTGTGTTACTACGGAAATAAATATGCCATGATCCCCGCCTGGGCTCCTGTGATTTATCTGCTGCTTGTAGTTTCTTCTTTTCTTCCTGATTTGCCAAGGGGAGGTTGGGTAATTCTCCTCTATGACCAGTTTTCGCAGAGCATGAATCACACTGAACACTCACCTGTTATTTCACCCCAATGTGAGCATCAGAGGTCAGGAACTGGGTCTCTTTTCCCAGAATCTTCAGCTCTTAGTGCAATGCCCAGTATAGGGAAATACACTCAACCAAGGCCCTCTGTCCTTATTCCATTTATATAGCAGTCAGATTCATTCTTGGGTACAATAGGGGTCATTGCTGCCGTCCTGGCTTTCCTTGATCTTTTTTCTTTGCCTTCCCTGAAATGTGGCCCTTTCATGTTTCCGTCTCCATTCATCCACTCCCAACTTATTCTTCAAGGCCCAGATCAATAAAGATGATTTACCAAGCCCACAACGTGTGCCAGGCCTGCATTATCTTTGTTTGTCTTCAGTATAGTCCCCATAAGGAAGATATCCCAATTTAACAGATGAAGAATATGATGGAAGAGCCCTGAGTGGCAGGTGAGGCAGCACATGCACGTAAACACCCACAAGTGGAGGCAACTGGGCCACGACCCTCCCTGCTTGATTCTCCTGTCTTCTCTGAATTCTTCTACATCCTTCCAGAAGGCTTTCTCTTTGGAGGTCTCTTAGACGGTCCTTCAACTTTTATGAGTAAGCTGTAAATTGTTTAGGGTATCTCAGATGGCTAATGGTGGTAGCCAGACCTAAATTCCAGAACTCTAGAATCAAATGCTCTCTTCTCACCAGGTACCACACCAGCACTTCTTGCTTAGTATTAGGTTAAGTAGTAGTAACCTACCCCAAGTTACCAGAAGTCCTCCAGGAGGATTAGTGAAATCAGGGCAGGTGGTGCAGCCTCAGTCCACAGTGACCTGAGCTGTAGAAGCCTGACCATGCCCAGAAGGATTTTCAAGGGGAAGGTGCTGGAGTGTTTCAAGCTCAAGAGCGGAACAGATTTGAACTTTTAAAAGCTCACTGTGGAAAATTAATTAGAGACTGGAGTGATGCAGAGCCTGGATTTGAAAGGTGCTTGTGGTCCTTCAGGTGAGAGATGAGGGGAGCTTGAATCACGTTGTTGAAATAGAGAAACAAAAGGACTGGAGATACCTTGGAAGCAAAATTGTCAGGATTTGGCTATAGACTGTCTACAAGGATAGGAGTCCTGGCTGCAGTGTGACTTTAAGATAAGTAAGACTCAATTTGTTTTCTCATGGATAAAATGAGGATAATATCTACTATGAGAGATTATTAGTAAAAAAAAAAAAATGAAAAGCGCCTAATACATTAGGTATCAACAAATGTTAGCTAAGTTTTTTTTTTTTTTTTTTTTTTTTTTTTTTTTTTAATTTAAAGGAGCTCTTTACGGAATGCGTTGGATCTGCAGTTTTAGTATATGTGCTGCCGAAGCGAGCACTGCGTTGGATCTGCAGTAACTTGTCTTTCTCAGATAAGATTTATTTGCTTTGAAGTTGCTGGTAGTCAAGGCCACGCAGCTCACCTCTTACTCTAGCCTGACAACGGGCAGACGACTGTGGTAAGGGCATCGCGGTGCAGGAACATGTGGTGGAGGACACCCCAAACTTAGGAGGGATATACCTGTAGCCCAAACTTGACAGTTTTACTGTCTGCCTTGGCACAACTCTCGTTCCTAGACTGGTGTCTCCAGAAGGCGCGGTTAAGCAGCGAATGAAGGATGGGGGCATGAACGAAACCAGATGGGGACCGGACGGGAAGACAGGAGGCGCAGGGACCAGCTCTGCCGCAGAGCCTACGCCTACCTTGCGGCCTCCGCCCACTCTTTCCTAGGCTGTAGCTCGTGACATCACGAGGAGGCGGAGCCGGCTTCGGCCTGGGAGGAGGAGGCAGCGGCGGGGCGGAGCGGGGCGGGGCGGAGCGGGGCGGGGCGGAGCGGAGGCAGCGGCGGGGCGGGGCGGGAACGTCGCGGAGCGCAGGCCGCGGCGGCCGCGGAGTAGCTAGCAGCCGCAGAGAGCGCGGGCCTGCGCCGCAGCCCCGGTGGCGGCTCCCGCGCCCCCTCCTCAGCCCCCTGGCGCGCGCACGCCGGGGCCCTGCGGGGCTGGCTGCTGAGCGAGTCGGCAGTGGGACCTGCGCCGTGACCCGGAGCACTCCCCTACCCCAGCCTGGGCGCACACGGAAGTGGTGAGTATCGCGGAGGGGAGGTGGAGAACCCTGTGGCGGCTGCGGACGGCCGGGCGAGGGGCGCAGCGCCGGCGCTGGCGGGCGACGCGGCCGCCGCTCTTTGCCCTCGGCGAGCCGCGCACCCCCGGCCACTCAGCAAGCGCGGCGCTGGACCGGGGGCCTGGGCGGGCTGGGGGCGTGTGGGTGCGGGCGGGGAGCGGGGGATTTCCAGCCGAGCTGAGCCGGCCGGTGGCTGGGAGGTTGGGGGGGCGGGGGCCCCAGGCCGGGAAGCGGGAGGGGGGGGGTTTAAGGCTCGCCGCCCCCTCCCCCAGAGCTCACACCAAGTTTTCATAAACAAGCCTGGAACGCGCTGACATCCTGTTTATACCACCCTGAGATACAGGCGCGGGCTTGAAGTCTGACGTCCCTCGCCCTTGCACCGAGAACTTGACCGCCAGCTCTCCTGCAGAACTGTCGTGGGGGGTGGGTGGGGGGCGAGAGGAGGTTTTCCGGCCTCCCTACGGAGGCCGAGGGTCGTCGTCGTCTTCCTCCTTTGCCATCCCAGCGAGAGAAAGTTTCTGGGCGTTGGGGCCATGTTTGGGGCTAGAAGAGGGTCCTCTGTGGAATCAGGAAATGCCCCCTCTCCTTTCACGTTCTTTTGGGACCCTGGCCCTAGGCAGCCAGCGAGACCGGCGAAAGACGACGCGTTCTGGGCGAAGAGGGCCAGGGAAGAGGAACAGTGAGAGCGAGCCCCGGGGAAGTGCGAATTCTACTGTAGTGGGACTGATTAATTGAAACTCGGGCTGGTCTCTGGCCTTCTGTCTTACTCCTCACCCATTCCACGCGTGGTCGCCAAGCTTTAAAGGGAGACGTCGCTTTAGCCGGGCTAGTAAACACCCCTCTCAAGTCACCCCCAAGGTTCCAGGGATGTGGGCGCCTTGGATGTCTCTTTACCAAGGAACTTTTTTAAGGAGACTAGATAAAAGGTGTGATTATTGCAGGTGTTCGCATTTTTCAAAAAACTGTGTATTTTCTGTGAATTCTTGTGTGTCCGTTGCGAAGAGGACCCTGCCACTTTTTCTAATATGTAGCTGTGAGCGGTCTGTCTTCTGCCCCTGTTGAATATATGCTATTAACTTTTTTTTTCCTTTTTTCTTTTTACGAGCCATAGGTTTTTCTCTCATGGCAGTAGTTCACAGCGGTGTATAATTGTCATTGCTTTCAGGAGAAACGCATTAAAAACCTTGTATAGTTAAGTGATGAGTAGAATGCAGACAATTAGATGTGATCATGGAGTCTTTGTTGGCAAATTTTTAAGAAAAGGATTCAAATCATGGGCATATACACAGTGCATTTTTTTTTTTTTTTAAGATTAGCATTTTACATTGATTAAATGTTTTTTTCCTCCCTTTCCAAAACCCCATTTTGTGCTGTTTCTTGCTTTTGTTTTTGGTGACTCTGGTATTTTTTTAAGACCAGGGAGTCCTTACTGAAGGATCAGTGTGTTCTTTTGTACTTTGTGGCGAAGGTTAATGGAGACCATAAGGGTACTAGACATTTGGGGTACAGCATACTGTGTATTATGGAGAAAAATGTCTATGTATATAGGTCCAGATCATGTTTAAAGACATAAGTAATCATACTGAGCGATTGTGGACACTTACGAATAGGAATAATCACAACCCCTTCTTAATTCTATATATCATATTAACTCAGCTCTTTCACTGTATCTTAATTTCTCTAAATAGCTGCAAAAATTGTTTTTAAATCTGAGGATTGCCATGTGAGATGACACACTCCACACTGATTCCCAGTTCCACGATATACTAATTACAACCATTGGGAAATGATAGAGGGTAAATAAATTATACATGTATAGATAAAAATAATTCAAACATTTTCCAAAATATAATTTCTATAACTACATTTCAATTTGCTCTAATTTAAGCAGTCTTGTATCAGTTTGGTTAATGCTATACTTTGATTATCTTTCTAGTCTTTTGGTATCCACCTTTTACAGATTAAGGTATTAAGGTGAATTAGGCTGCAGAATTTTTGCAACTCAGGCATTTGTTTAAAAGCTGGAAAAATAAAGAATCTTGAGGGTGGAGTTGCTTTTGCAGGAACAGAGACTCGGATTAAATGGCATCAAGAAACTTAAACTGAGTGCTTTTAAGTCAAGATTGTTAGGTCTGCCAGTTTAGATTCTGGGTTCACAAACACTAGTGGTTTCAACTGCAGGCCACAAATTGTAGTGATGTTTCAAAGTTATCATTCAGTTTCTTCTGAATAGCTTTAGGTCATGCGTATATTAGGACAGAAACCCAGCTGAAGCAAGTATTGAGAACGTGTAGGTTTATATTCACTTTTATAGGAGGAACCCTGATCTATAACTGAGTTAATAAGGTTTATTAGAAAAGACCAAGATCTGTGTTTTCTAACTCCTCTGATAAGTGTTTTTTTCCCCTACATACACACATATTTTATATATTTTCCTTATGTATTTCCTTAATGTATTCTAATGAGATAATATGCCTTTAGAAGATATATCCTTTGAGATGTGAATATTTGTACAAGGAAATTTTTCTTGTTCATTTCCACATTTTAAAAATTGTTTCAAGTGAATGGGGAATTGGTTAATTGACTCAATGTCCCTGAACAAGCAACATCTGATGCTTTGTGATTTCTTGTGGCTCAGTGGTATATGGAGCCTTGTCATAGAATAGAGATGCCAAAAAGAACCTCTTGGATTCTTTTAGACCATTTCGCAACTGGGTATGATTTTGTGCTCAAAGAGATATTTGCAGTTTCTGGAGACATTTTTGGTTATTTTAACTTAGCGGGTGGGGTGAGGTGGGAGGAGGCAGTGTTACTGGTATCCAGTAGGTAGAGGCCAAGGATATTGCTAAACATCCTAGGATGCATGGGGCAGCCCCATACAACAAAGAATAACCTGGCTCAAAAGTCAGTAGCACTGGGGTTGAAAAATTCTGTTTTGGAATGCCAGGTGGGGAACAAGAAGATATGGGGATCTGTCATAGCAAATAGCTTCCCTTCAGTTCCCAGTTTTCCTCATCTGTAGAATGGAAATCAGAGTATTCACCATTTCAGAAAGTTGTTGGGGAAAATCAGGTAAATAACACATAATAAATGATGTGCCACACAAATTATAATTGTTATGGAAACCTATTTTAAATAAATTGTTAGATATACCAGTAGTTGAGGAGTAAAGAGGTTAAGGTTATTGAGTGAAAAAATTGGATGGTTTGGTATTATTGATTTCTTTGTTATAAATTTTTTTTTGGGTAAAGGATTTAATATAGTTTTCTTATTAGAACATGAACTTTTCAGCTCTGCAGGTTTTTTGAACGTAAGAATTGTTTTCTTAGCATAACAGGAGGGAACACTCCTAGAAAATCAGGAAATTGAGGAAAGGAGAAAAGTCATCGATGGTTTACTCCCTTTCCCATTTAAAGACCATCAAATCTTACCAATTTTCTTTTCTGTAAGAGTCCTTAAAATTGGAAGAAGAACTAATGATGGAAAAAGGGGGAACAGCTGGTGACCAGAGAAGTACTATCAGTTTCTATGCCCTTCGTTTTCTCTTTTTTTTTTTCATAATTACCATGGACAGGTAAATTACATTATGGGAGACATTAGAAAAATTTGTTCATTGTTTTTGTACTCTGTGGCTAACCTCCAAGCCGTGTTCTCATTCGGCATGTTGTTTCCTCTCTGCTTCTTGCTCTCCCCTATACTTGGCTAGGTGTGCCACTGTTGCTTCCTGTCTTGAAAACCCGATGGTAACATGGAGTTTTAAACAGCTGCCTTGTTGAAGTGACCGGGTTTCAGGGGCAGGAAACTACCTCCTGTGAGTATTCTTCCTTCTGAAGTGCACCAGTTTTTTTGGCAACAAGAAAGCATAAAACATTAAGTTCGTTTCCATGATATATTTACTTCTGAGGTTTTATGATCTGTGATTCTAAGCAGCTGGCAGTGGGCTCAAATTTTTCCTTGGTGCTCTGTGAATAAATTGCCCAGTCCCTAGGCAAGACCTGCTTTAGAAGAAAAATGAAAATTTCTTTAAGTCTACTCTAGCCAAAAGACAGAGCTGGTCTTTGTTAGGATATTTTTAATCTGTGGTAACCCAGTTTACTTTACAGTAATATTCACTCAACACTTTGTTCATTCTTCTATTCATTCCGTAAATACTTGTTGAGCCCCTGCTATGAATCTCAGGGTGTGAATAAACTGAACAAAACACGTAAAAATCCTTGTCTTTGTAGAGTTTACAGTCTAGTGGAAGAGCCTTGAAGCTGTTCATTCAGGGTTTCTCAGCTGTAGATTTTACACATACAAAAAAGTAAGTCCTACTTTGGGAATGCAGAATGTTTCCTAGGAACCTTCATGGCACTCCTTTAAAGTCTGAGGACTAAGAACTAGCTTCCTACCTTTGCTCCGTTTTTTTTATGTTACAGATTAATTAGCTCTCTGTATAAGCAAGCATCTCTGCAGTACCTACTAATTTCTGGTAGATGAATAAGACAGTTTGTATGGAAATAAGCCTGTTGTATATAACTGTCACACAATGGGGGCAATGCTGTAATAGAGGTTGGAATTAAGAGAGTGCTTGGACCCCTGGGGAAAGCTAAACCTAGCTTGAAGCCCTGGCCACTGCTTTTTTGAAGAGGTTTCACTAGAGTTGGGCCTTGAGGAGTGAGTAGGAGTTCTCTCGTCTAGGGATGGGAAGGGAATCTAGGCAGAGATGGAACATGCAAAGGCGGCCAGGTATGTGGTGTGGGTGACAAATCTGGAGGTAGCCACTGTGATTAGAGCAGAATACGGGGAGGCAGCAGAAGGAGGTGAGGCTGGACATGTAGGATGGGGCCAGATTGTGAATGAAGACTGAGGCTGTCCTCAAGTCTTTGAGCAGTGTGACGTCAGGGGCAGTGGTCTGTATTGAGTGAATGGGGAGCCATTCCTAATTCTTGAGCTTAAGCATATAACATCATTAGCAAATGAAACAACTGTGAAACACTGAAAGGATCAGCTTCAATCCACCGATATCTTTTCCTCCCTGTCACAGAAAACATTTCTTACTTATCCACCCCTTATCAACTATCCAGAAGACTGCTAGGAGGCAGGAAATGTTTCGAGCCACAAGAGACTGTCATGGAATCCATATGTGCTTTCCCGATAATAGAGAAAAACCTACTTTGATTTGCTTGTAATTTATAAAGAGTTTCTTGACAGGCCATTTAACTGGTGTTCAAGTCAGTGGGAGATTAACTACTAACGTAAGAGACAGGAGTTACTAAGAGGATGACTCCAAGAAGGTACATTCTCTGAGACAGGCAGTGTTAATTTTTATCTTGGAAGTGAGTGAGAAGCAGAATGAAAAGCAGAACCATAACTCAAAAAGTGAAACAGTCTGGACGATGCCATTTAGTGGAGGGGCAAATGCCATTGTAAATACCCTAGTCGCCGTCACAACACAGGATGGTAATTGGTGTTGCTAATGATGACCAAGCCATTAAGAGGAGGCTGGGTTGTGGAGCATACACTGCAAAGGGCAGGTTAGATTGGTCTCTAGCAGAAAAGGGCAACTCTAGTGGTTGGGCTTTTGGGAGGTGCGCAAGTGGTGGGCTGGGATGGAGTAAGAAGCTGCTGTCACGATTGCAATAGGACAAGCTCAAAAAAGAGGTTTTCTTCAGAACGAGAAGCCAGTGAGGAATCTTTGCTCACAAGAGGTGCTTTAACTCTTCAGGGAAAGAGTTACTTAGGAATAACTTGAACCCAGCCGGGAAAGGCTAAATCAGTCTCAGCTTACTACATCTTGAGATGGAAAACGGAGTTACTGTGTTTTCGCCTTGTTTTTCGTAATCTGTGTTTTTGGTGGCTCAGGAGCCAGTCTGCTTGTTTTGATCCTAGCAGTGATAATGTGGGCAACTTAAGCTTGTTTCCTTATCAATAAAATGAAAGTAAAGAGGGTTTCTACCTGTAAGATTGTTTTGAGGATTGAATGACTACGCCTGAAGATTTTGGAATGGTGCCAGGTACATGGCGTAAGCTAAAGATGTGTTAGCTTTATTTTTTAATTTTTATTTGTTTTTTACTGGTGAATATACTTTGGACTGAAAGCAAAGAGCTCAGATTGTATTCAGGATGCTTTAAGATGGTAGGGAAAGAGGGCCTATTAAATACAAAACAGTAGCTGAAACATTCTGTATTAAGAAAGACTTCAATTAGAAATGGTTAAATCAAAAAAGTTTAGGCACTTAAAGTAGGCAGTTTCTCAAATCTAGAGTTTATTATGTAGACAGCACCAAAGGTGATACATTAGGTTCTGCTGTATTTTTAAGGAAAAATGAGAAACAAAGGTGCCTTTAGTTTAACTTAAAAGGTCACGCAAGGTATATAATTCAGTAGGAATGTATTAGACTTTCTGGGAAAGTCAATATAAAGGTTCTGTGTTGCTCTCACTGATTGAGTTTACTTAGGAAGTGGCAGAAACACAGGCATACCCATTTTAAAATGGTGTCTTCAGAGTTGTGTGACACTAAAAATCTTGTAAGTCAGATGATGTGTTGGGGAGTTTTGCTGTTTAAGCAATTAGAAGAGTTTGAAGGAACTCTGAAATATATATTCAGTTTCTCCTGAATGCTGTTTTATCAGTTTCTATTTCCATATATGTGCTTTCCAAAAGCAAATTTACCCAAAATATAAATGGTACAAGAAGTTGGCCCTTCCTCCTAATCATATTTTAAATAGGCATTTAGTTCCTTCTCAGTGTTGCATTTGTATTCTCAAGAACAGTTGCCACATAGTTGGAGTAGAGCTTGATCTTTTTATTCCATGTTCTTGGATGGCAAAGAAATTAGCTATATCTTCCCATTTGAGGATAAAGACAGTAAAACTCCCTACTTTGTATTTGTGAAAGAGAAGTCTAGCTCAAATGATGAATAGGTAGACCTGTAGGTATTTAAAAAATAAATTTAGGTTTATCATTTTCAGGTGTATTGGGTAATTCCGACAAGTTTGAATGTATATATGAGATAGAAATAGTTAAGAACAATTTGTAATTAATGCAACTCTTGTTTTTAATAGTGATTTAAAGGGCCTCCAGCTATTAGAACTGACAATAGTTCATTCAATTAAGCACAATTATGTCTGCAGACTTATTTGCACTGTTAATTTGCTCAAGCTGTAGCAAGGCTGTAATTCATAACATTTTTTTTTTCAATTACTAGAATTTAAAATCTTTTATTTATGGTGAGAGAAAAAGCAAAGTAAAAAAATAAGGAGAAAACAATCTGTCAAATGTATGTTTTCCCAGTAAAAAATTCTGTTATTAAACAAGATCTCACACAGGGAGGCAGACAGATGTGATTTATATAATAAAGAGATGCAATGGATCTTTTACTGTATACCTGCAAACTCATTTTAGGGCTGATTCACAAAACAGACTTAAAAGAAGTTAGATGCATCATGCCTAAATTTAATATTCTGGCTGTTTCTTTGTTTATTGTTTATTTATTTATTTATTTATTTTCAGTTAAAGCCATTCTGTAAAACTAGCTAGGTCTCCTAATAACCACATATTAGTTTTCTAACTGGAAAAATCATTTGATATATGGTGGTATCCTCAAAGAATCCCATCAATTTACTTGGTTAGAATGACCATTCAGTCAAGTTGGTTAGAAGTGGGAGGGGGAGATCAGAGAAAGCCAGTTGGCTGGAATATAAGTTACAAGCCCACTTGATGTATGTGGATTTAGGAAGTTGGCCACTTGAGATGCACAAACTAGCTGAGATTAAAAATGCTTTTAGGTTTTCATGTTTATTCTTTTATTTAATAATTACCTGTAAATCCTGTATTATGTGAGGGGAAGACCTGATTCCTGCCCTCAGGAAGCTTCCTTGCTAGTGGAAAACACAATAATTCAACAATTATACAGCTATTTGTTATAATTATGCTAAGTACCAGGAGAGATGTCTTAGTTTTCTATAGAGGTTGGAGGCAGTACAAAGTGGGGGGGGGGTGTCTCTGTGGTATATATTTTTTGGAAGAATGAAATCTGAAGGGTAAAAGAGTTAGCCAGGCTAAGAGGAAGGAGAGGGTTTTTTTCCAAAGGAAACAGCATGTGCAAAGGACCTGGGGTGGAACCAACACTGCAGCTGGAACAGAGGACAAAGATTCAGGCTGCTGAGGCAGACAGGAACCTGATTAGGCAGGGCCTTGTGAGCCATATTATTTGGGGCCTTATAAAAGGGGAAATTGAAGGATTTAAAACAGGGCAGTGACATGATGGGACTTAAGTTATTGTATAAAAAAACGATCCCCTCCTCACTTGCTGCTCCTCTTGGAGCCCCTCTCTCCTCTCTCTGCCCACTCTCTGCCTAATGCTTTGAAAGCCTTCACTTTCTCCCACTCTCTCGTTTTTTAATTCTTTGCAACCTGCCACCTCCACACTCTTGAGCCTTCTTTGAGGTCACTGGTGACCTTCTTGCTGTCACACTTTGACCCTTTTTTTTTTTTTCTGCTCTTGTTATCTAAGATGTATGATGCTGTTAAACACCCTCTTCCTGAAAGATACCCCACAGCCGCACTGCTGTCTGGCTTCTGAAACAGAGTACCTCCTGTCTCCTTCCTTTCTGTGTCTTTGCTCTCTTCTCTGCCTCTCATCTCTCCCTTTCCCCTAGTGAAGACTTTTCCCCAAGCTGCTATGAATGGCAAGAGTCATTTTGTTCCTAAAACTGTGCAGATAACTTGCTTTCTTTGAACTCCAGTTGTGGAGCAGCTTCAGGCATGATTCAAAGCACTGGGGATGCTTTAGAAAACAAAAGGCAAGGGCTTTCCTTAAAGAGCCAGCCTTCTAAGATGTCACAACTGTCCATAAATAAGATAATTTCTGGTGTTGATAAGTGCAATAAAGAAAATAAGGTAATGGGTAGAGAATGTAGAAGTGGATGGGAGAGGGGCTTTCTCCCGAACAGTGACATGGGAATTCAGGCCTGAATAATGAGTAGGAGCCAGGCCATGTGGTGATCTAGAAGGAGAGTGTACAAGGCAGGGAGAGTGGCAGACGCCAAGCCCCATGGAGGGTGGTCTTTGCATTTCGTGCTGGGCCCCCTTAACTGACTTTCTTATTGACACCTCCGATTTAACTGCTTCAAAATTGGTATCTCTCTTTCTGACCCCCCCCCCCCCCCCGTACCAATGGCAGATTTCTCTGTTCCTCTTAATACCATCTCTCTTCATCACCCTCAAAACCTCTTAGATCAGCAGTCAGAGAACTTTTTCCGCGAAGGGAAAGACAGTAAATATTTCAGCATTGAGGGCCAGGCCGCCTCTGTCACAACTATATAATTCTTTTGGAGAACTAAAGCAAATGTAGACAATATATAAACCAATGAGTGTGGCTGTGTTCTGATTTTATGTATGGACCCTGAAATTTGAATTTTCGCATGTCACAAAATATCATTTTTGCCTCAACTACTTAAAAATATAAAAATTTGTACAGCTAAGAAGCTGTACAAGTGATATAGGAGACAGGAGGACAAGTGAAAATAGGAGACAGAGTTTGCTGACCCTGTCCTAGGCTCATCTTGACTCCTCCCCTTCCCTTCTCCCCACCCACAGACTGCAGTTTGCCCAGTGCTCTCAGTGCTCCCTCCCAGTATTTACACCTTTGCCTGCTCACCCACCAGTCCCTGCCTCTGACCCAGCTTTCTTTTACCAGCATGATCCCAGCCATCTCTAACATAGTCTCCCTGCCTCCAGCCCTTTCCCTCCAGTCTGTCCTCCACACAGACATTGAATAGTCTTGCAACTGGATTCAGGTCATAGAATTGTCCTGACCATAAGCCTTCGTCAGTCCCAATTGCATACAGAAAATTGTCTAAGCTCCACCTTAGCGTGGCATTCAGGGCTCCTCATGGTAAGACCTCAACTTTTCAGTTGCTTCTCCCTAAACATTTAGAGTTCAGTACTTTCTTATGAAATATTTTTGACAGTGTAAATCAAACTTGGTTTACTGTTGCTTTTTATTACCTGGTTATTAGATAACATGTCCTATGTTTACAGTGTTTGGATCTGAGTATACCAGATGTGTTGTGAAAAGCAGCCTAGACTTGGAACCAGGAAGAACTGGGTCTAAGGCTGTCCTCTGCCACTTGCTGGCTTTGCGACTTTGGGCTCATAATTGGTCAGTTTTTCTCAGCTGTAAGGTGGATTTAATGGTGCCTATCACAAAGGTGTTTTGTGAGGGTTAAATCAGGTAGAACATAGGGAATAGCTTCAGACAGTGCCTGGGCTTCAGCAGGATTCAGCAGCATTCAATAAATGTTACCCACTCTTACCTCAGATACTGAAAATTGAGAGGGAATCTGTAAATGATTACGTAATGTTTAGATGTTTATAAGTGGGAACTTTATTGATATTACTCAAGTTATGCACTTCTGATGCAGGAAACCCCCGTATGCAAATGGCTGGCTTCCTATTGCTACAAAAGCACCAGTATAACATAGTGGCTAAGACTTCCAAATCTGGAACCAGAGTCTGTGGGTTTGCATTCTGCTTTATTATACTAGCTGAGTGATCCTGGGCAAGTTATTCGATCTCTTTGTGTCGTGGTTTCCTCCTCTGTAAGATGAGGATAATAGTGGCACTACTTTTTAGGTTGTGAGGATTGCACAAGCACGCATGCGCGTGCATATATGTGTACGTACGCCGGCACCCCGGCAGGACTTGTCACTACTGTTATTTATGATCCCTCCTGTCTTCGCTTCATTGTGTAGACAGCCCCTAAGTTCCTGGAAATTCCTTGGAATTCCCTGTCAAATTTCTTACCAGGAGGATCCCAATACATCTTATACATTACAAATCTGTCTTTTCCCTCTAACTTCCATCCCTTCTCAGTGACTTCATTTTAATTCAGGCTGTCCTTTTCTCATATACACTCAGCAGTCTTCTTGTACGTTTCTTATCTAGACACTTAAAAAATCTGGTTTTGTTTTATGTGGAAGCTAAACATTTTCTGACAATGAATGATTAAACCCAGCTATGCATTAAGGGTACTTTTATGCCAAAGCAGATGAAAGCTATGTAGTTTCAAGCAAGTAAAAAAAATGTATAAACTACTTTATTGTGTATTGAATGCTTACTCTGTGCCCAACATTCAAAACGGTACAGGGAGGCTAAGAATGATTGAGTAACATGTTTAAAGGCATCCATTTTTTAAGTGGAGGCACCTGGATTTGATGAAAGTGAGGCCTACCTGGCTCTTGGTCTCAAAATTCCTGAGATTAGTTGTCTTAAAGCCCTCAGGCACTTCCTCACCACTCCATCTGCATCCCTCATTAACCTACACTCTGCTTACCCTTAAGTTCCAGCTTTCAAAATGACCAGATCACTCACAGTTCTCTTTGTTTTCTGCTCTCTTTGCAGGGCCCATGTATATTGTTTCATATACGTTAGGTGTTAAATGGGTCTTTTGTGTGTTGGCTTGGAAACCTAACCACATTTATGCCAGTGTGTGTTGGGGGAGAACGGGCTTTAAATTTCAGATAACCAGCTGGGAATGAATTTTTAAAAAGGCAAAACCTTTCATAAACTAGAGAGTACCAGTGTGTTTGTTTGAATATATTACCTACAGTGATACACTTGAAAGGCTTATATGTCATGCCTGAATTATGCACATTCTGGAATTTATACACATTATTGCATTTATTCGCTTAGCTGTCTGTTCTCATCTGTGGCTGACCTTTGTATCCGCCACAACCATGGTGTTTGGCACATACTAGGAACCCTATGAAGAGACCTATTTAGTCCTCTTTAAAAAATCAATGGTTTTTTATACTTTTCTGTATGCTTGATATAGTTCAATTAAAAAAAAAATCAATGCAGTAAGGTTCAGGCAACATTGAAAGAGGAATATTGCCACACAGTTACCAATCAGATGAAAATACTGCTTATGCTAGGCTGAATTGAGACATTTAAAGGTCTTTGGGAGCCAGACACTCAAGAGAATGTTGCTTTGATAATTGGGAGGCAAGGAAAGCAGTCAAACAAGTTCTTTCTCGACTTGGAGTCTTGTTTACTTTTCTCAGGTTAGAAGTGATAGCTCCAACGGTTTTAAGTAATTATGGAGACAGGTCTGTCATGAATCCCAGCATACTGGGTTCTAAGGTTATAAACATTTTCTAGTTGGTCTTGTTTAAAGGTTAATAGCACACAATGACCAGAAAATCTTATTGGAAGAAATAGGAGTCACCCAGGGATACTTCCCCAGTTTTATAACAGAGAAAACTAAGAATCAGAGCATTCATATGACTTGCCCAAGACCTCTGTGGGCCACCATTTTGTGTATTTTTAAAAAATACAGCCTCAGGCCACCTGGGTGGCACAGTCCGTTGAGCGTCGGACTGTTGGTCTCATCTCAGGTTTTGATCTGAGGGACATGAGGTCAAGCTCTGTGTTGGACTCTGTACAGAGCATAGAACCTACTTAAAACAACAACAACAAAACAACCTTGTGCTGGATTTGTGATTGAGTTATAAAATTATACAGAAGGTATTTACATGTAGAACTTAGGAAACTAAATGCCCATTTGTTGAAATAGTTGGGAGAAGTTTAGGATGTATTGGTAGGTAGAAGATTAAGTGATTAAGAAAAATTTGGATTATGTAGGATCCAGCCATTGGACACTGGACATTGTAAAGGGCAGTGTCTTGCAGGAGAAGAGAGGAAGGTGCTGTCTTTGGCTCTTGCCTCACTGGAAGTTCCAGAGGTTAGGGACCAAGTATTTCTTGATTATCCTTTAGTTCTAGTTCAGCCCTGTGCCTTCTATTGAGCAGATGGTCAGTAAGTATTATTGAACACATAAATGCTAATCATAAGATGCTGACTATGGGTCTGTGTTGTGAAAGGCCTATCTGATTTTTTGACTGGCATTTCTTTTTTTATGTTGTTCCTTTTATCAGGAGAGAAGACCCTTTACAAAGTAACCCCAGCATGTTAGACCTTAATGGGGGGGGGTAGCAATTAATACTAGAACAGCAAAAAGCAAAGTGTTGAGAGCTCATTACAGATAAAAAGGAGCTCTCCAGTATAACTTTCATTTGAGATTCAAGGCAGCCAAGATTCTGAGAGGGGAAGTGATTGTGAGCTAGACCCAAGCCCTGCACTCTCCCACTGGGCCCCAGGGCTGCACTTGACGGTTGTTGACTGGTTTGAGGGAACAGCATAGCCTGTAATGCCTGCTGCCACCCGACCCCCAGCGCCCCACCCCCACGTTGCATTCTGCTCAAGTCCAGCTGCTCCTCTGTAACCACCTGGCTCCACAGAGCCCCCTGGAGGCTTGGTCTTTATGTCTGCTGCCTTCTGGTCACAGTCAAGGCCTTGATCACATAACTGGGTCAGAGTGACCGCTCTCACCATATTTTTGCTGTGGGAGTGAAGCCTCAGGAAGTAATTGAGTCAAGGTATTTTTGGCTGAAACCTGGTGTGTCAAAGTAAGATAGTCTGCTTACCTTGACTTGGGCCTCTGAGGAGAGAAAAAATTTTAAACCTCTTCTGACCTTTTCCTTAAATCATTAAAAAGCTACAGCCTACAAATTCAAAAATAATTGTAGCCATTTGATTTTATACAAGAAGGATACATATTCTGTGGAGTCTTTTCTGATCTGTATCATGTTTAGTTTCTGTAGGTAGTAGGCACTTGCATTTTTAGTTGTTTTTCTAAAGAGTTATATTGGAATTTCAGATAAATTTTCCAGTCTGTGTTCAACAAGTATAGTTTCATACAGAATACATTTAGCCATTCTTTTGTTTACTTTCAAAGAAGTCAGGATTAAGCCTGATATTGGCGCTTCCTGGGCAGTCATTTGAAACTTGCTCTACCTTCTGGAGTCTTCTTTTAAAATTTTATTTAGAATTTTAAAGAAGTTAAATACTGTACTTGAATTTTAGAAAAACTATAAAAATTCCAAGACCTATCGCTCAGATAAACATTTTTTTTAATATTTTAGTGTTTATGATTTCAGACTTTGTTTCATGAATAATGACCTATAAATTAAAAAAAAATACAAGGAGATCGTAATGCTGTTTTGTAATCTGTTTTTTTCTTCTTTCCCACCAAATGATGGTAATAAATTTTGGCTAGATGACATAACTTTTTATGATACAGAGTTTTTCTTAGTGTGAATGAATGAAAGTTCATTTATCTGACCCTCTAAAGAAGAACATACATTGTTTTTCCTACTGTAAATAATCCTGTTGAAAACATCTTTGTGCCTCCATTTTTGTATCATTTTCTGATTATTTCCTTAGAAGACTGTAAATGATACTGTTTTCTGAATTTTTCTCATATTTTAAGATTTTGGATACTTATTTATGCAGTAATTTGAAAAACGTGTGCCTAGTCTAATGGCAGCATCTTACATCTGCCCAGTTGGGGGTTTTACAGCAGTAAGTTCTGTAGGTTCTTTGGTTGAATATACAGTTCTGGGGACTCTGGATGCCTAAGCAGTGTTTCTAACAGTTAGATTTTCCTCACAGTACCATAAGCATCCTGGGCTGCCAGATTCCAAGATTTACTTTGAAGGTGTGAGGTGGAAGTCAAAGAATAGGAAGAGAATATTCAGATAAGATCTCTTATCTGTGCTTCAAGAACTTGACCCGTTACCACTGTCTTCAACCCAGTGCTTCATTAACTACAGGTTCTCGTGGTTTGGTTTTCACTAATTACTGACACAGTTTAATTTTATCAAATACAAATCTAATTTAAAAAATGACAGGACTGCTTAGGTATAACGGTGCTTATATGAACCAGGAGGCATATCCTTCAGTAGCTGGAGGATAATCCTGTGGAAGAGAGAGGCTTTATTATTTTGTGTTTATCAGGTGTGTTGCAGTGAACTTTTGAAAACTCTTCCAAGTAAAATAGGGTCTTTTTTTTTTTTCCCTCCTTAATGATTAAACTACTGGCTGCTAGTCTGTCATGACAAAGATACCCAAAAGCAATTTCAGAGGATGGATCTTTTACTGATTGGTGGTTATAAAGATTTCACAATGGATAGTATTCTCAGTGTTCTGAAGTTATTTTATTGGTCAGATCTGTTTCTATGAAGTCAGCCAGTCTAGTTATCTCTGCAGAGACTTGTGACAACAAGCTTGTAGCTGCATTCCCTGGGGAGCATAGTATGCTTTCAAGATCTTTGCTTCAGGCACCTCCTCCATGTAGCCTACTGCTGTGGGCCTTTCAGATTCTCCATGTGAAACCGGTTTGATTTTAACTCATAGCATGACTGCTATTTAGATAGCCTCTCTGTATAAGTCAAAGTCTCCAGAGCTAGTGCTGCGCTCGCCACATTAATTTCTTTTCTTTTTATTTGCTCCTTTCTTGCAGGTTCTTCAGCTGGTCTAAAAATTAAATTGACATCAGATCAACAGGGGAAAAACAAATTTAATTTTATACATGTGGAAGCTCATAAAAATATGAGACTAAAGGAAGTGACCAAAGCAGGCAGCTTTTTATACCTTAAACAGTAAATTTGTGAAGAAGTGGCAAGACAAAAAGTCTGGGCTTGGGGTAGTAAATTAATGTAGAAGTAACAAGTTACGTTTCTATAGCCTTCTCTACCCCGAATTTCCTATTTCTAGCAGTAAGGATGCTTTCTATCCTGTAGGTGCAAGGTGGATACCCTTTACATGGGGAATTTATTTCCTGTTGTCAGGGGGTACTGGCCAGTACTTGTACTGGCCATTTCTTAAGTAACTTTAATTTCGAAATAATCCATATGTCAGAGTGGCATTGTAGGGTGGCCTGCCTGAAACTCTTTCAATGTAGTATTTATCCTTTTGTGGTTGACTTACTTCACATAGCATAGTGTCCTCAGGAATCATCCATGTTGTAGCATGTGCCAGACTTTCCCTCCTTAAAACTGAATTCGTATGCCATTGAATATACCTACCACATTTTGTGTATCCATTCATCTGTCGACCGACACTTGTTTTGCCTTATGCCTTTTGGCTGTTATAAATAACCCTATGAATATGGACAGATACCTCTTTGAGACCCTGGTTTCAGCTGCTTTGTGACTTGACAGTTTTTAGACAACTCTGACTCAAACAGGACCAAAACTAAGTTAATCTTTCCCTTTAAAAATTGCCCTTCATTTTAACCTCTCTCTCTTATCACCTTCACTGGTCACCTAAGCCTGATCCTGGGGCTTTTTCGACTCCTTGCTCATGGACTGTTAGTCACTAAGCTTTACCAGTTTTTAACTTTTAAACATCCTTTTAGTCCAGTGCTTCGCTGAGTATGTTTGTTCTGAAGGTGTCCTGTGAATAAAGGATTTCGTGGTCAGGTTGAGTTTGGGAATTGTGTTGCTTAGTTTATCTCTTCTTGGAGAATCAGAATGTCTGTTAACAGACTGAAGTCTTGGGAAGTCTCACAGTAAAGAAACTATTAGACGTTGTTCAGTCAGCTATTTTCCGGCCATACTTGATCATGGAACCACTGTTTGACGTAACACACTGATAGGGACTGGAGTGAGAAGCGCAGCTATCCTCTCCTTGCTCTTCTCTCCCTTTTCTCTTTTGCTTGGACTGGAGCCCAAACCTCGGAAATCAGGGCTTATAACCCGCCCCCCTCCATCTCATCGATCCATTTGGCAGTCAATTGAAGCCTCCTTCTCTTGGAATGAGAGAACATACACAATTAAATAGATAGGGTTATAAATCATTTGCTGATCTGCTAGAGAAGGCTGTCCTCTGATTCATCTGCAGTTGCTGCAGACTGGGAATGCTGTGTGGACAGAGAGTTATGTGGTGGAGAATAGCGTGGGCAGTCGAGTTAGGATATTCTCTGAGGGCAAGTTATTTAACTTCTCTCAGTTTACTCATCTGGAAGACTAAGATAATAATAGTACCTACCTCATAGAGTAGCTCTGAAATAACTGAGTCCTATATTTAAAGCACTTAGAATGCTGACTGCGATATGTGAGTGCACAATAGCTGTTAGTTGTTATTTCTCTCCTCTCTCCCCCTGTGGGGAGCATTGTTTCGATCATATTGCAAAAGACGATCCACAGTTCCTCTGAGATTCCTTATTTGGAGATTTGCACGCATTTCCGTAGTTCATCCCCCAATGAAGGAATAATGCATCTGATGACATCCGTAATTTGTTGGTGCTCAGTAACTGGAAAATATGGACCATCCTTTTGTTAGTGTAGAATGTTTGCTTTGTTTAACAAACACCTATTCTCAAAACCTAGAAAGCAGAATATTGGAGGAAACACTGTGGAAGGAAGTATGGTTATGGGTGAACGGCTGACTTGGAGGATTTTTATTTTTACTGAGAGTGAAATATTTTCCTTTGAGAGTTTCAGCAAGTAAGAGCATGAATTCCCATCATAGTCCTGTGACTGTGGGCAAGTCACCTAATGCCTTGCCACTAATTATGTACCACCATTTGCTTGTTTATAGAAATGGAGTTGGTTATACCTGCGAGGGTTAATTTGAGTATTAAATGAGATGACATATACAGAAAATATAGCCTCAGTAGGTAGTGTGTAAATCGTTTCCTTTCTCCTTCCAGGGAAGTAGAAGAGAATCACTGAGTGATGGATTGCTCAGCTCCATTGATCCTCACAGTGTGGGTGGCAAACCTCCCTCTTACCCGGGCTCACTTGGCAAGCCTTTTAAACATTATTATTGTTATTGTTGTTATTGGTGGTAGTGTTAATATTTTGTTTGGCATGGGCGCTGTGTTTACATGGTTCTCAAAGCCAACCGATATAACATGGTACAAATTGAGAAGGCTTACTCTTGTCCTTGTTCCTGTCAGCCTCCTTCTCTGCCTGCTTAAGTATCCTTTTACTAATTACAATTAATACAAGTGTATTTTCTTCTCTAAAGGGTAGCATACTCTATATACTGTTCTGACTTTGCTTTTTTCATTTTGCGGTATATCCTTCTCACATTCCTTATTAGGACATCTCACATTTCCTTATTCATATGCATGCATGCAAGTGTGTGTGTGTATTAGAGCTCCAGAGTTTTCCATTATGAATGTACTGTTTTTACTTAACCAGTCCCCATACATGGACATTTGTTGTTTGTTTTTTTCCCTACATTTTTGCTGTTGCAAACAGTGCTTCTTCATATGTACTAGGTTGGACAAATTCCCAGTTGGTATTGTTGGATTAAGAGATAAATGTATTTATAATTTATATTAATATGGTCACTTGCTCTGCCTGGAGTTTGTACAATTTTGCATACATTGGCATGCATTTGTTTTTATTTTTATGTGTGTATTGGCAGATAGTTCTTACCCCTCCCTCTATACCTTTTTTGAGCTGCCATCTTGTTAATGTGGAGAGTATTGTACAAGTGAAGAGATCTCTTCCTGTTGTTCCTAAGTGTCCCTGGGCTGTTCAGATCCCGTGTTTTCCAAACCAGATACTCTGGCACAGGGCTGTAGTGGGGTGTGAAATGAGGCATTCTGCCTATCCTTATCTGTTCTTGTCCCTGTCTTGGGATGTGAGGATGGAATGGTTGGGTGTATTGTGTGCCTGAGGCACCAGGTGGGTCTGGGGAGACAGTCATTTGCTCTGATCATAAAATGTTATTGGCTACTGTCTCCCCTCCTTGAAAGTTACTTATTTTTTTAAGGAGTTATGTTCATAGCTTTATGCAAAAGTTGTTTCTGTTTATCGAAGATAGCATTAAGGGAAAAAATAAAAAACACTTAAAATCTCACAATTAGGGTGCCTGGGTGGCTCAATGGGTTAAAACCTCTGCCTTCGGCTCAGGTCATAATTTCAGGGTCCTGGGAACAAGCCCCGCATCGGGCTCTCTGCTCAGCAGGAGCCTGTTTCCTCCTCTCTCTCTGCCTGTCTCTCTGCCTGCTTGTGATCTCTGTCTGTCAAATAAATAAATAAAATCTTAAAAAAAAAACCCCTCACAATCATTGTTAATATTTTAATGAATATCTTCTCAATTTTATATGGTCATTGTAAGTGGTCATGATATATTGCATGATATTTTATAACCTTCCTTTCATTTATTAGTGTATTATGAATATCATTCTATCTTCCAATAATCATAAACACACATATGTACATGTTTTATATGTATGTGTGCATGTTTGTATGGAATTCTGTTGGATGGCTTCACCAAGATTCTGTGTTCCTTAGATGAACATTTGAGATTGTTTTGTCAGTCATTTTTATTTTATTTTTCATATTTCATTTATTTATTAGCATTAGCAGGGGGAGGGAAAGAGGAGGCGGCAAACTCTCTGCTGAGCCAGGAGCCTGACATGGGGCTTGATCTCAGATCATGATCTGAGCCGAAGGCAGATGCTTAACTGACTGAGCCAACCAGGGCCCCGTTGTTAGTCATCTTAAACAGCCTTATAATGAAAATCTTGTAGCTAAATCTTGTATATCATTGTTATTTGCTTAGAAGAAATTCCTAGAAGTAGAACTGTTGGGTCAAAGTACACATGCAGTTTTTCTTCAAAGATGGCATACTATTTATATTTCTAAATGAGGATACTTGTTTCATCATATCTAATCAATTTGTGGACATTATAGTCTTTTAAAACTTGCTAATCTTTTAGTAAAAAATGGTTAACCTATATTTTACTCTCTAGATTTTTTTTCTTTTTTTTCATACTTGAGAATTAATATTTTCTTTGTGGATTGCCTTGTCATGCCCTTTGCCCATTTTATTATTGGTGTGTTTCTTTTTGATTTTTTAGAACACTGTAAATGTACAGGATAGTAACTTTTTCTCAGATATGGTACAAATATTTTTCTTCAGCTTGTTTGCCTATATATTTATGGTCTTTGGATAGAGAAGTTATATATTTTCATGTAAAATATATTTTACATTTTATATATGTATTTATTTATTAAATATTAAATGTTTAATTTAAAAATTAATTAAATAGTTATTTAAATAATTAAAACAAATTAATTATTAATTTACTAAATATTAAGTATATATTATTATATTTATATTTAAAATATATCATATTTTATACTTATCTTTTTATATTTTCATTTTGTATTTTCATTTCATTACTCACATCTATCAGACTTTTTTTTTAAAAAAAGATTTTAATTATTTGAGAGAGACAGTGATCGTGAATTGGGGAGGAACAGAGGGAGAGGGACAAGCAGACTCTGCGCTGAGTGTGGACCCTGACATGGGGCTCAGGCCCACGACCCTGAGATCATGACTTGAGCCAAAATCAAGGGTCGGATACTCAACTGACCCAGGGCACCCAGGTGCCCCTCTACCAAACATTTCTACTTTTGATGTCATGTTGGAGAGACCTTTTGACTTCCCTGATTGCATAAATATTTATCTCATTTAGACTAAGTAGTTGGTATACCTAAATGATGGGGCATTTATTTTATAGGATGAATGCTGACTTAATATTTTCTTCTGATTGGGCTATCTAGTTGTCCCACTGCACACATGCAAAATTATCATTCTTCCCTCTGATTTGAAATCCATGTGTTTAAAAATTGTTCTGTTTTTTAAAAACACACTTGAAAAGTTGTGTTAAAGCTCTATGGAAAGGGACATTAGAACTCTAGGCTGTTTTCAGGCAGTTGGTGTCAGGGTGATATTGAGCATGTAGCTTAACCTCTCTTTGACTAGATTTTTTTCGTGAAATCACATCTTACCATCCACCAGAGTTGTTTATGAAGATCTGACAAGATAATGGATATCAATAATAAAATTCTGTATAGAGAGTGTTTATAATGCTTCTAAGTAGGCAGGGCCAGGCATTCCTAAGAAACTATAACCGTAGTTAGAACTAATAAGACAACAAAAGAAAAGGTTACATTTTTTAGTTTTGGAGGAATTAGGAAAAAAAACCCCAACAAAATAGCGTCTCTGGCTTTAGAGTAATTTCCTATTAGCCAAATAGAAGACAATCACTAAACTAAAAATAAACATGTTATAACTATTTTTAAAAATTTTACAGGAATTAAATATAGTATTTAATTTCCTTAATGATTGAAAATAGAAAGCAAATATAATGCCACATTTAACTTTTCACATGATGATATTCTTTATTTGGTCTTTTTCTTTCTTTTGAAAAAATTAAGACAGTTCCTTTATTTTGAAAAAGAAATTGTGTAAACAACCAAAAATAATGCCCCACAATATAGAGAGGTTCTTCCCCCATTGTATAGCATACCCCAAGATATGATTTTGGGAGGAAAAATATCATATTTTGTTAATTATTTTATTTATTATCAGGCATGGCATGGCATTTTTTGATATCTGGCTTAAAGTCTAAGAATCATGCCCAATTAGAACATGCTAAGTAGTTAACATTTTGGAAGATTAAACTTTAATTTAGATTAAATTTGAATGCATGTACTAACAGAGCTACTGAACCACTATTCTTAATTTAACGAAAGAAAACAAATGTGACTTGTCCATATTTTTGCAGTTTCTTTCATATAAAAATCAATTTTACTGTTTTTTTATTTAAAAATATTCTGATGAAATAGTCTTGCAAAGGAAAGATAACCTAGCTTTGTACAATAAAAAAGCAAAGAGTAATGTTTAATTTTCTGTTCAGTTATGTTTAGGACCTTTTCAAATAATGTATTAATCTCTAGAGAGCACAACTATGCTGCCGGGGCCAAAAATTTCGTATTCTCTCCTTGAGGGTCAAAATGGTCCATACTGGTTCTCCAGCAAACAGCCAGAAGATAAGATCATAATTCTTTTCATTCAGTGTGAAGCAGTAATGAAGTCCTACAAGAAGTGTTAGTGTGACTTCTTTTCCCATGAAAATCTGGATCCACTGTCCTCTTTACCTCTCATATCAAAATCTCCACTCCCATCGAAGAGATATCAGATTTCATCATCCAGTGTTCCTCAGAAAACATCTTAATTCTTTCTTCTCATGTGGTAGTTTGTCTTCGCCTGTGGTTATTATGTTTATCCGGGTGTGGTTTTCTCTTTTGGGGTTTTATCTAATTCTGGATTGTTCTCATGTTTATCACAGCCCATTACTCGTAACAGATGCCAAGCTGATGCATTTGGGGCAGGCTGACTGGACTTTAGTCAGTAGGGGTTCCTCTGGCCCATGTACCACAGTTCCACCGTCTCCCCTGCCTCACCTGAAAATGAAATTCTGGGGGACACTGATGGGACACAGCTGACTTCACGCTCTTCAGTTAGTCTTTAGATTCAGACATCGTTACCTAGTCAGGAACCTGCACTTGTGTTGGGGTCTGCCAGTAACTGACTTTCAGACTACAGTTAAGTCATTTCATACTACTGAGCTTTGGTTTCTTCACCTGTAAAATGAAGCTCCTTTGTAGGTGTTTGAGCACAATGTCCCAGCTCTGAGGTCCCCTTTGCCGCCCCAGTTTCTCTGATAGGAGGAGCAGGGGACTCTAAGAGCAGGTCAGTTTCTTATATGCTAACCATGGGAAATTTGCAATAATTGCTAACTTCACTTATTTTTTTTTGTCCCTAAAATACAAATGATCTGTGTTTTACCTTTCATTCCTGATTATTATCAGGGTAATGAGCAGGTAAGCCTCAAAGCCCCACATTCAATAATATTGTTGCAATCTGTACTTAAAAATGTTTCCATAGAGTTAAGGAATGATTTTTTTTTTTTTTTTTAAATATGTGGATGCAGGTTACAGTACAAGTTACTTGCAATGTGGATGCGAGTTAAATTCTTGACTCTTTTCAAACCCGTAGGGATGAATCATTTTGGGATAGCCAAGTTTTCTAGATGGATGGGAGTTTATTCTTATAATCACCATATTTTAAAAACTTCAACTACTTTGATGAAAAAGTTAAACAGTTTTGCTGTGTCTTTGCACTGAGGTAATGGAGTCCAATTTATTTTTCTCTGTTAATCTGGTTCACTACGAACACACATTTTTAGGCTGAGCACTGCGCTTATAGGGGCCTAGCATGGGTTGGAGTAAAAATGCCTGGGTTTAAATTTATGTTTTACCACTTGTTGGCTCTGTTGTCTTGGAATGGCAAACCGCTTTTAACCGGACTTTCTTCAGCTTTTAAGAAATTGAGATTGAAAAACTTTGTATATAGTAGATCTTCCATAAATTACAGCTCTTAGTATTATGATAGAGATGCCCTCCATGTCCACCGAGTTGTGTATATACACAATACACACATACTCTCTCTCTTTCATTCACACACATACACACATGATGTATTTCTTTTTTAATTTTTTAAAAAAGATTTTTTTTATTTATTTAGAGAGGGAGAGGTTGGGAGGAAGAGAGTGAGCACAAACAGGGGAAACAGCAGAGGGAGAGGGAGAAGCAGATTCCCTGACCAACAGGGAACCCTGATGTGGGGCTCGATCACAGGACCCTGAGATCATGACCTGAGCTGAAGGCAGATGCTTAACCGACAGCCACCCAGCCAATCTAGTGTATTTGTTTCATACTAATGAGTTTTGGACTAGAATTCTTGGGCTTCCTGTAGTTTTTCTAACCACTTCTCTATTTTTACTTCTTAAAGTGATCAGTGTGCCTGTGTATAAAGCCTTATCCCAGAGGATTTACAGGCTTGTTAGCATCCAGGCACTCTTATTTTATGTACAACTCTAAGTGAAAGGGCTGGGAATATGTAATGTTCATGAATATTTTTCTGAAAATTCTGCAGCATTTCCTTTGGTGAACTCATATTTTATGTGTGCTCCAAAACAAGGTTAGCATCATTCAAATGTAAGAGTATATTTGCACAGTAGTATTGAGCCAGCCAGTGGGGAGACCCAGAGTCTAAGTGGTTCTATTATTTCCTCTCCCCTTTTCATTGGCTAGTGGTATAATACATCTGAGTTCCAAAGCACAGATTGAAACCATGTGGTTTTCTTTTTTTTTAAGTTTTGTATGGGTGTTATGTCTATGACCTTGACCTTATAAATTACATACCTTACTAAATGCCCAACCTTTGTGCACTGGATGATATCCCCATTTAAAGATGAGGAAACAAAGATTTGGAGAAATTAAGTACCTTATTCATTTTATAAATGAGTAACTCATGTCTGAAGAAGGTTCATGCTTTTTACCATAAAACCATCCTGTGTGTTGGTTCCACACTGAAGCTTATGTGAACTTGGGTGGATGTATTGGAGTTGGGGTGGGGCAGATATCCGTACTTTGTCCTATATAATGAGCAGTAGGCTGCCATCTGCTATTCTCAAGTGCACGGTTGCTTTTAGAGGTGTGTGTTCTCATATGTATACATTCATGCAAAGATCCATTGCTTACAGAACCATCTGGCATCTTCCTGCCTCTAAAAAAGAGGGCTGGTGACCTAGAGGGCTGATGGCAGCCAGAACAATGTGCCATGGCAAAGAGATCTTTAGGGGAAAATTTGTTATCAGCTTTCACATAGCAATGCTCTAAACACATATGCGCCAACAGAGTCTCTGTGAAAAGACTGCTAGATGGATCTTTGGTTTTGTTCAGTTAATTTCTTTAATTATTAAACATTCAGTGAATTATAGCATTAAATGAGAATGCTGGAGGAGGGCAAATGACCAGTTCTGTTCTGGGGCCCTAGGAAGCATCTTCTGAGACTGTGTGATGCTGTCATCTGCCTCTGCCCCCATCATATTCTTGTGTAGACATAAAATATTAAGATGAGGGACTCCACAAGGAAACATTAGTTTTCCAGTTTCTTTTGCAGCAATCTGTTAGTTGTAGCTGAGAAACATGGAATTATATGATCTGGTATTGATAAAAGAGTTTGCTTGCTAGTTTCATTTAGAGCTAATAACTGTTTTGGGCCTTGTAAATGGTTCTGGTGTTGAGGGGAGGGAAAAAGAGAAATAGTTCTGGTGTTGAGGGAAGGAGAGCAATAAAATCAAGCTGAGACATGGCCATTAAGCCCAAACTAATCAGATCATTTGTGTGTCTTCATGTAAGGCTGAATTAAGGACTCAGACAAGTACAAGTGCTTCTGGATTTTTTTTTTCCCCCCTAACTGGGCCTAGTTTATAGGTCAGAGAAAGAGTCCATTATTACTGAGCTAGATAGTTGAAGAGTCTTCCTGTCATTAATGGAAAAAATGGCAAAATCATACAGTGCATCTAAAATTTTTGATTGAAGTTCTTTATTAAGGTTCATTTCTTGTGTCTTTGTATGATTGAACTTAAAAAATTTAAAAAATTTTTGTTTTGTAATAATTATAGGTTGGCAGGAAGTTGTAAACAATAGTACAGAGAGGGCCTGTGTTGTTCATTAAACTTTAGCACAAGTGATAGGCTTTTCTCTCTAGTTTTTGAAGATTTTAAACTTATGGAAAGACCTAAGATAAAAGATACTTGAAACTTCTTTTGAATTAGTTTTCTAAATGACTTCAGGTATAACTGGAATAATGGCTGAAATCCAGATGGCCCTGGTCAAGACTGTGACTGTGTCCTAAATGTGACAGGGTTTCCCTAGCGACCAGAAGCCCCATTTAGAAGGGGAAGAATGCTGTGGAGTTCTCTTGTCACTACAGGTTGGGCCTCTTGAGCCTTTTGAACTTCCTGTAGGTCCCTGGGGTTTTGCAAATGGTCCTAGTAACCCAGAAGCTACAGTTGTCAAAGTAACGGGTGGTAGCTGGAAGTCAGCTTGGCAGCCATTCATTTCTGCAAATAGCTGGGGTTGCTCAACCTTCTCAAAGTCCTATAGACCAAACTGGGGGTAGGAGGATCAGCCCCACACAGATATTTGATCCCTTTTTTTTTTTTTTAACAATTATTTGAAATCCCTTGCTTTGTGTTCTCTTTCATACCTATTTGATTGAACCATATGAAATCGCCATTTTTGTAGGTTAAAAAGAAAAAGCTAAATGTTGGAAGTTTGATATGGTTCAGTCTAATGTTTTCTCCTATCATGTTGAAAATTCTTATGAATGTGAAATAGCATATTTTCAAGGAGACATTGGCTCTTCCTCTGTCTTTGTGGAGGAAATATAGCACTTTTAATAATCCTGAGCTTAATCTTAATAATCTTATAGCTTAATCTTCATAATCCTGAGTTAGGTCCTTGTATTTTTCCCTCTCTTAAGATCACAGGTAGTGAGTGGTGGAGCTGGGTTCACACCCAGGCAGTTTTGTTATGGAGCTGCACTTCTTCCCAGCACATGTCGCTGGCCCCACCTCTCCAGTCATGCTTAACAAAAATCCTGGGTGTCTCGGCAGCTGATGGGCAGTGATGATGTAGGTGTTTATTTTTGACATCATGGGAAAAAGAACTTCATTGTCTCCTAAAAATGAATTAATTCTTCTACAATATAAGAGTTTTGGGGACTTAACAAGGATGCTCTTTCAGTCTTTGGAGTCTTGAATTGAGGATAAGAAAGACTTGCCATAGTAATGAGAATGAGATGGTTATTGCCGTAGAAGAGGAGGGTGAGTGTTTATTTATCCATTCCAACCTTGAAATCCTGTGGTTCTCTAATGAACCTCTGCCTTTTGTGTTGCTCAATCTCTGCAGTCTTGAGCTTGGAAGGAAAGGAAGTGCCGTAATGATGAGGACGTTTTATTTGGAAATTGCTCATTGGGCTCTTGCTTGCCAAGTCCCATATTGATATTGGTGGAGTGAGGCAGGGTGCTAGGAGACTAGGCTCCCTGGGAGCTTTGTGGATCAGGGAAAGGAGGGGTGTGTACTTGGGTCATCTGTTTCTGGGGCAGTGTTTTAGGTATTGAGACACACACAGATCTCTCCTACGACACTCCTACTGGATCCTGTCATGTCACACTCCAACCTTTCTTGATTTATTTGTACATCACTTATGGCTCTGACATCCTTTGGATAGAATGTAGTGCCCTTCCAGGGACTTTCCCTCTTCCTCTCCTTTAGCATCAGAGATGAGCCATCATGGTTGTGGGCGATTCTGTCATCAGCATCTCAGATATTCTGTCACATCAGGAAAGGCTGGACAAACAGTGAGTGACTGCCAGAGACCCAGATGACTTCTCATTCAGGCTGAGTAGGAGAAAAGGATAGGTTGTTGGAGACTTGGTCTAGACTGAAATATGATCAGTCTTCTTGGTTGTATCCTTTTATGGGCAGAGGAGAGAAGAGGTCAGAAAACTATTTTATAAGTATTTTTCAATACCTTCCAAGTCTGGTGCTTTAGTCGTTCACAGTGGATATGAAACTAAAGACCAGTTTGATTTGTTCAGTGGGGTCATCCCCAAACATGTCAGCTGCACCTGCATTACCATTTCTAGAGGGCAGTCAAGGGAAAAGCTTCCTCATTCCTGTGTTAGAGAAAGTAAGGAGGGGAGTGGTGCATATCACCATGGCTAGGATAGGATTGGTCTGCAAGTAAGTTAGTTTCATAAGTTGAACATGAATCTTCCTGCAGAATGCTATGGCCTTGGGGACTCTGGATGGTCCTGCTGGTGGATATTCATTCACCCATTTAGTACCTATGTTATTATAAGCCCTGAATATGAGAAATAAGAAAAAATAAAGTGTAGCCTCAGACCTTGGTATGGTCTGGTGGGTGATATTTACAAGGCAAAGCAGGCTCAGCTTATAATTCCTATGTTTAATGAAGTGCTGTGGAGGCACAGAGAAGAGACTGACTGCATTTGTCTGGGGACGTCAGGAAGCCTTCACAGGGAGGGCGAGGCACTGAGCTGGACTTCTGGAAAATGAGATAGAATTCTTCAGGACCAATAGATGGGAGAACTTTCAGAAAAATCGTAGGAGGATGAAGCCTTGAGAACAGTCAGTTGAGGGAGCACCCATATAGGTCTATGACCTGAGGTCCCTGCCCATCTTGTTTTGTTACTGGAATGCCAGACTCTCCCTTTAATATGTTATTCTTAATTTTTCTATGGATTCATCATGATGAGTCACTGTAGCTTTTGTTTGCAGCGATGCCAGGTACTGCTGGTGAGAAGAGGGCCAAGCTCTTCACTGACTGAACCTTGGTTGTGTCCGCCCTCACCCTTCACCCTCCCTTTCTCAGAAAAAGCCTCGTGTGTTGTGTCTTTGTGTCACTTATTGGGCGTGTTTCTCAGGAGCAGACGGGACAACATTTGAGTGATGCCTTTTGGGATCTCACTGAAACCCTTCCTTACTGATCTCAGTTGGGAACCAGAACTCAGGCTGCTTTTGGTCCTTTCCCATTTCTCCATGTGTTTTCTGGCTTCTTGAGGTACGTCTGTCTTTCCTGGGTTTGGGCCAGCATTTATCTTTCCTCCTGTGTAGAACTCCTGGTAGTCTCTGCGTCACTTTGTGTCAGGACTCCAGTTCCAGAGGTGGACCTGAGTTAGGCCCTTGGCCATCTGTCCTGTTTAGTGTACTTGCATTGCTTGAGAGTCTTTCATAGTTATATAGTAATTTTACATTCTGTCATGCTTGAAAATCCTAAAGGCCAAGGCTGGCTTGAATGACTCAAAGTTAGTCACTTCATTCAATGAATGAAGCAGAGGGAGTCTAAAGCAAACCAAGAATTCTTTGAAAGCAAAAACTTTGTTTATAACTATGTGTTCATTGAAGTAAACAGATTGATTTTTGTGGTGCCAGTAATACACTATTCTCTTTTCATACTCTCCGTCTTGCTGTGTGGCCAGAGATAGGAGGATCCTTTGGAGTGAATTCTGGCCACACAGTTTTGTGGTGACCATCACTGCAACAGTGCAGCATGAGAACGGAGGCTGTCCAGTGCTCCTGGAATTCCTGTTGAAGAGTGAGAGTCACTCAGCGCGTTGCCTGCTCAGATAGTGAGGGGAGGAGGCAGGTGGGAGGTGGGTAACCTGCTGGGACACTGTGAAGACACACGTGAAGAGCCTTTTGGAATCTGCTTTTAGGCCGAGTTGTGCAAATCCCTCAGAAGTTTCCTCACTTCCCCGGGAACATGTACAGAGAGTGATATGTCACTCTGTGAAGATTACTCAGGGGCCGAAAAATGCTGCACTTGCAAACAGTTTTGCTGAGCTGGAGATTGGTCAGTTCTGATGTTTGGATGATGGCCATGGTTATTAAAAATAGCTTCCCGAGTCTGGGAATCTAGGAATTTACAAGTTCAAAGCAGAGTGGTGGGAGCCCTATGTTCTCCCTCTTCCCAGGCAAGGAAGGTGTTTTACTAGCTGCGAAACTTTCAGTAAAACTTAGCTTTTTTTGCACTTGGGTTTCCTCAAAGTGGAAGTGATAGTGCTACCCACCTTCTGGTATGTTCAGGATTAAATGAGTAAGTATAGGTAAACGGCTTGGCATGATGCCTGGTACATAGAGCTAATGTGTTTACTTCTATTTATTTTCCTTATTCTTTCTTTCTTTTGTTTTTTAAAGATTTATTTATTTTAGAGAGTGTGAGTGCGGTGAGGGGCAGAGGGTGAGCAGTCAAGCAGACTCCCAGCTCAGCATGAAGCCCATTGTGGGGCTCAATCCCATGACCCTGAGATCATGACCTGAGCTGAAATCAAGAGTCAGCCACTTGGGCGCCTGGGTGGCTCAGTGGGTTAAGCCGCTGCCTTCGGCTCAGGTCATGATCTCGGGGTCCTGGGATCGAGTCCCACATCGGGCTCTCTGCTCAGCAGGGAGCCTGCTTCCCTCTCTCTCCCTCTCTGCCTGCCTCTCCGTCTGCTTGTGATCTCTCTCTGTCAAATAAATAAATAAAATCTTAAAAAAAAAAAAAGTCAGCCACCTAAGACTGAGGCACCCCCTTATTCTTTCTTATTTGAGATTTCCCTGAGATTCTGTACTCATTAAAAAAAAAACCAAACAAACCATAACTTCTTCTATGGCTTTAGGATCCATCCCCACTTAAAACTTCTTCCTTCCCCTTGCCCTGGGGGTGGTACAGGGTAGAGGGTGGTGCAGAGTCAGAAGTCAGTGGGGAGCAGAGGTGTGTGGTTGCCCAGCTGAGGCCCTGACCAGAGCTACTTCCTGCCTCATGGTTAGGCTGTTGAGATTATTTAGTGATGGAATCAGTGATTTTCCCATTTGCCAACAACAAAAAAAGCCATAGGATTAACGTTAGGAGAAGATGAACGGAGGCATAGAGGACTCTCTAGACTGTCTTTCCAGGTCTTAATTGGATTAATCTTAATTGGGTTAATCTAAAATTAATCCAAAATAAAAGTTTTTAAACATCGAGGGAAATGAGTTGCTCATGGTTATAGAGTTTCTGTCACGGAAGATGAAAACAGCAGCGTGCTTATAGTGAACAAAACCATAACATACCCTTAAAAATTGTTAAAAGGGTAAATTTATGGTAGGTATTTTTACCACAGTAAGAAAAAGAAAAAAGTTTTTTTTTTAAAGTTCAAAATAAAAGCTCCAGTGACAAAGCTGGCAAGCAGCGCCATTTTGGCACATTAGTAGATGCTTAATTGTTGGATACAAGAGTATGAGTGAGCTAGGTTTGAACTTGACCCTGACACTTGCTAGGTAGGTAGCCTTCAGCTCTGTTATTTTTTTTTTATTTTTCTGTTTATTTATAAAGTGAAATAATATCTACATCAGAGTTGGTGTGAGCATTAAATAGGATTAAAGAACCTTGTCAGAGGATCCAGAGTATAGTGGATATTGTGGATATTACTGATGATAGAACTGATATATTCTTGTTTGGATCCCATTTTTAAATCTACGCTTTTTTTTTTTTTTTGTTACACTGAGGTTGCTTTCAAGTTTTTGCTATTGTAACTAATACTGTGATTAATAGCTTTCTAGCAAAATTTCTGTGTGCATACATTTTGTTTTCTTAGACTATAGTTCAGCGAATCACATGGTTCCTATTTTGCAGGCCTTCTTATTTCATTATCAGACTGCTTCCAGATAGTTTATAACTATTTGCCAGTCTCCAAAGCAGTTACAGAGAACAGATTTTTGATAGAGATGGGGGAGGGGAGGTGGGCCCTGTACAAAAGAGGTGCTCTCTTCACCGTAATGTTAAAAGTTGAGGGTTCCTCTGAATGTTGGCCTGAGCTCTTAGGGCGCAGGAAGCTAGTCTTGTGCCAAATACCTAGTGTCCACCACATGGTTCAGGTGAACTGAATGGCCCTCATCCTGGGGCTGCGGGAGGTGGGGACGTGGATGGTTGGCATGCAGGGTGGACAGCTGCCCCGGGTGTACAGAACCTTACTGTTGACAGATCAGGGAGCAGAAAGGGAGGATTTTGCTTAGGCCTGCACTCCCCGTGGGGGCTGTAGTGTGGGTAAGCAGGGTGGACAGGTAATATAGACCCAATTAGAACTTGCCTTCCCCTTTGAATATTGGAGTGTGAAGAGGACTTTGATGGTGGTTTTTGACTCTTTGGAAGCCAGGGAACTCTATTTCAAATTGAATCCCATATGGAACTTCAGTGTACTGAAGACACTAATTTCATACATTCAGACATACAGTATCATAACTTACCATATCATAGCAATGATGCTGAAGTTAAGAGAACAGCGAATCTGATTGTGGGCACTGAATTTTGAGTTGGGTTTAGAGTGGCAATCCCAGTCATCTTTCAGTTTTGTTACCTAATTTACTTAAGAATTTAGTTTTGGCTGCAGTATAGAAAAATCCGATTCACATGAATAAGTAATTGCGGAGTGTTTACTAATAACTAACCTTGCAGTTTCAGGATAGCCTTCAATTAAATTGACCCAGAAGGCTGAAAGAAGAATAGGGAGAACTTTTATCACAAAGTAGAATCATGACTGTTAAACAAATGTTTTCATTCTCTATAAAATAGTGCAAGACTGATAATAATGTGTGCTTCCTCTTTTTATTCCAATGCAACCTGTTATGAATTCATTTGTTACTACATAATTATTTCTCTGTGAGTGTGAGCCCAGCAGATGTGCCTGAGATTTGCCTGGCATTTGATTGAGCATGCTGCAAGTATGCTGTAGTAGTGTACTTGCTTGAGCAAGTTCAAGGGAGCCGACAAGTATAGGTCTGAATTTAAAGAATAGAGTTCCTGGGTGGTTCATTCGGTTAAGTAACTGACTGTTGGTTTCGGCTCCAGTCATGATCTTGGAGTCATGAGACCAGGTCCGAGGTTGGGCTCTGTGCCCAGTGTGGAGTCTGCTTGGGGTTCTCTCTCCCCCTTTCACCTCTGTCCCCCCCCACCCTCAAAGTCTCTCTCTCTCTAAAATAAATAAATAAATTCTTAAAAAAAGAATAGAGTTCCAGTTTCCTTGAGAACCAGAGACAAAAGATGTTCAGGATTGAATAAGGCTTTATTCTGAGGTCTGTAGAATATCACATTGGTGATCTTTAGTGGGTTAAAATTTGCTATCAAATTGAATTTGTGGGGCACCTGGGTGGCGCAGTGGGTTAAAGCCTCTGCCTTTGGCTCAGGTCATGATCCCAGTGTCCTGGGATCGAGCCCCGCATCGGGCTCTCTGCTCAGCGGGGAGCCTGCTTCTTCCTCTCTCTCTCTGCCTGCCTCTCTGCCTACTTGTGATCTCTGTCAAATGAATAAATAAAATCTTAAAAAAAAATTGAATTTGTGGGCGTTTATTATAATTTCAAAAATTGTTAAAATACAGTTGAAAAGCGAAATTTGAATATATCCCCCCCCGAATTTTATAGGACTCAGAAACATTTGGGTTGCTTAGAACATAGCTTGAAAGTTCTTGTCTGTAATATAGTATAGCCTCACTTGTTTGTCAGATGATGAAACTGAGGCCTAAAGAGGGGAAGTGACTTTCCAAAGGTCACTCTACAAGTTACTGGAAAAGCTGAGAGGAGGGATCCTTGGGTCTCTAGACTCTTCTCTATGCGGTTTTTCTCTGTCAAACAGTTAGGACGTCCTGAGGGGAAAACCGAAATGGCCTCCTTCCTCTTGTGTTGTGCCTGTGTGTAGGTCCGCACACGCGCTCCCCAGCCCTCTCACTTACTAGACACCGTGCGAGTTAGCTTCCGGTCAGAGGGTAAAGTGTGTGAAGTGTGGGGTCTCCAGACTGGGCTTGCCTTTCCTGGCAGAATTCCTTGTGAATCTGTCTCGCCCCCTTTTTTGCTGTATGAAAGCTTCATCTTCTCAGGACTTCACTTTCAGGCTTCTCTGCGTGGACAAGTAATAAGAGCTAATCCGATCAACTTGTCTGACTCGAAAGGTGGGAGTCACCTGACTGGCTCCCCCCTCCACCCCCGTTTTTTGAATTCTCATAAGCATCTCATGGAACACAATAACTTTCACCCTGACTGGCTGTTTCAGGGCCACTGGCAGGGTGAGAGGGTGTTCCTACTGGCGTCTTGTGTGCCCTTAAAAATCCCATGGCACAGAAACCCAGCCTTAAGAACAAAAGACTGGCCCTCCCCAGGGCTGCTGCTGATCTGTTGCTTTTGTGAGAAGCAGAAAAGAGCCCTGAACTGGCAGTGTGGCCTGGCCACTAGAAAGCAGGCAGTGGGATTTCAGCCATCACTCTTTCCCCTCCGTTGGGTATTCTTGGCAGGACTGCAGTCCTGATCTTCCCTGCTGTCTTCCAGCCAAATACAGTGACTTTATTGTTTTGCCTTATATAGAGAACACACAGATTTGCTCATTGTGGGTGCTTAATAGATGTTTTGAGTGACTGATAGTTCAAAGTTGATCAAACACAGAAAATGGCACCTTGCGGACTGACATCGTAGCAGCAGTAAGCATCCAGCATTGAAGGGTTCCATAGTTCATCATTTATTAGCTCAGCAGATGCTACTTGAGCACTTCAACTATGTAGAAGCAGGCAAAGTACCAACAAATATTTATTTAGCATGCATTATACACCAGGCTCTGGCTGGGTGAAGAAGATATAATACTGAGAAAGACAGACATGGTTCCTTCCCTAATCTGAAGTCAGGGAAGTGGACCCCAAACAAATACAGAGACCAACTTAGCATAAGTGGCAGAATTCTAGGTTGTGATAAGTGCTCTCAGGAAAAGAAACAAGGGTGTGGTAAGGGGTGGACGGGAGTAGGGGAAGGGCGAGGAGGGCACTCGAGGCAGGGCCTAGATGAATAAATAAAATCTTAAAAAAAAAATGAATTTGTTGAACTGGGTTGTCAGGAACATCCCTCTGAGATAAGCATATCATCAGACCCAAAGAATGGTAGCAGCTGGTGAAGGCAGCTTGGACAAAAGTATACAAAGGTATATTTGAGGCCCTCAAAGTATGGACTTGGAGCATAGAGATGAGGTTGGAGGCAGCACTGATAACAGTAGAAAATACTTTGTCCATATTCTCTGTGCCAGGCACGTGCTGAGTGCTTCCCATATGTTCTTTAAATGCCGAGAACAGTCCTATGAAGTACGTATTATCCTTGTTTTACAGAGGAGGAACTGAGGCACCGAAGCTAAATAACCTGCCCAAGACTCTACAGCTGGTAAACGGTAGAGCAGGGAGTCAAACATAGGCAGTCTGATTGCACACTGTGCTGGTATCCACTGTGGTGTAACACCAGTGGAAGCTGAATCCTGCCGGGTCTGTTTCCTCATCAGTGAAATTGGAACTAATATGTAGATTAAAGGAGCTGAGGTCTGAAGAGTTACTGGCACAGCGGTAGGCACTCATTAAGTGGACTTTCTATCTGGTGGTGGTAGTGTTAGTATTGGGCGCGGGGTGGGGTAGGAAACAAGGAACTACAGCTCTGGGGATGGGATGCATATATTGCCTGCTGTGAGGCAGGAGAGTGCCGTGAAGGCTGTAAGTGGGGTCATATATCTCCAGCTTGGGAACGTGGACAGACTTTGAGGCAAGGGAGGGTCACCTTACTGCAGACCTTGAAAGACGGGCAGGACTCACATACGCAGAGCAGGTAAGAGGGGTATCTCCTCCAAGCTATTGGATAAGCAAAGATCTAGCATTTGCTCAGAGGCTTGCGAAGTCGGGCAGAGGGGCAACAGCCCTGGCCCTCCTGAGGAGAGAAGCAGAATCCAGCTACAGGCCGAGTGATGACGGGCTGGAGCCAACAGCAGGGCTTGATGCCATCCTGAAGCTTTGGGTCTTTATGTATCAGGGAACGTGGTGTCCTGGTATCCAAAGCTTGGTTGAAAGATCTAATGTGAGACTTCCCCCATGTCTCAGATTGGCCTCTGGCTGAATCAGTGAGAGAGAAGGATCTTTTGTTTTGGCTTTTGACATGTTGTCTGGCTGTCCAGCTAGAGGTGCTGCCCACCTCCTGGGTCCATGCAGGGAAGTACCACTCTTGTAGGAAGCTTTATTACCCCACCTCCTTAGACAGGTCTTGTAGGTAGTTGCAGGCAGATAACTAGCTTAGGCTTTGGAGGTGGATAGCTGGGCTAGAATTTGGGCTTTGATTCTAGCTTTTGATCTTGGATTTTGTGTTTGGGCCTTATTTAGTTTCTTGTGAAGTAGAGATTTATACCACCTCCTACTGTCAAATGAGGGTCAAATAGGCAGTTAGTACTAGGTACCTGAAGCACATAGTAAGTACTCAGACGATAGTAGTGGAAGTTACTAGGTTCCGATGTGGAAGGCTCTAAATACCCACGGGAGGTTCTTTCGGCTACGTATTGCTTTCTCCCATACTGCTGAGGCTGAGGAACCGAAACAGTTGGGAGGACTCATTGGAGCCATGTTGAGATGGATAATAAAGCCATTCCCAGGCTTGCTGGGACATCATGCCCCGATGTGTATTTGCTGTCCTAGTCTTAGGCTGTCATTTTGGGGCAGGAACAATAGCATCCTTTAAAGTGTTTCTGACTGTGAGTGCAATGTTGGCAGTTTTACATTTCCGGTTCAGTAGATGCTGTCTTTGTATTGACTGAAAATATTGACTCTGCTTTTCTGCTACCAAAGAATGAATTTTAGGAGAAATACCACCCAATTCCTCAGACTGAGAGCCTGCTTAGGAGCCAAGCATAGTTCTAAGGTCTGTACAGGAAAGACAAAGACAGTAAGACTGCACTTGGCTCAGAGCAGCACCCTTCATCACAGCTGGTCAGTGATTTCTGTGAGATTTTGTTGGTTGGTGGTGGGGTGGGTACCTTTGGCATTTAGAGGGAATAGCCAGAAATAATAACTGTCTTTTAATGTGCATAGGGACAGTCCTGTGCAAAGAAGAATTTTTCAGTAGCCTATGTGACTTTTGAATGTCTCTCCAGACATTCTTGTAAGTGGAAAATATGGTCATAATTTTATGGGCCTAGAACCTAAGTTTATTTTACATAAAGTGATTTTTGCATTATTTTGATATAACCTAAATTTTCTAGGAATGCAAGTGTTATATAAATTAATATATTGTACCATAGAAAGATACTGTTTTATATTGTTTGGAACTTTACCAAACTCTGTTCACCATTTTTTTTTTAAGATTTTATTTATTTATTTTTGAGAGAGAGCACGCGCGTGTGCAAGAGAGCGAGAGAGAGCATGAGCGGGGAGGAGGGGTGAGGGAGAGGGAGAAGTAAACTTCATGCTGAGCACAGAGCTTGATCCCAGGACCTGAGATTATGATCTGAGGTGAAGGCAGACATTGAACCAACTGAACCAAATCATGTTATTTATGTCACCAAGAAGGACCTACCAGTGTCTGTATTTGTAGTTACTGCATTCATGGCTATTCTGGTGTTGCTGCAAGTATTAGACTACTTTATTATGTCTTCTAGTGGATCTATGACAGGAATTACACGTTGAAATACACATTCTTATAAATTTCTTTAAGTTCTCCTTTATTTATCATTTGGACATCATACTGATTCTTTTGAAATTTTGCATGTGACTAGTTTATATTTGATTTTCACTTTAGGGTAGTAAGGGGAGCGATACAAAATATGTGCTTAGAAAAAGGTGAAGGAGACTGTCTGGTGCCCTGGTTTCTTGTTAATTCTTATCACTTATACCTGATAATATGCAGAGACGTCTCTGGGGAGAGTTCAACCTCCAGTCTGTTTTAAATCATAGTATGGGTAGCTCATTTGGATAAAGAATTGTTTTTAGCTGATGGTTTCGCAGCTTTAGAAAATGGGTATATCTGAGTGGATGTGAAGTGGTTACAGTGGTTTCGTCCCCAGCACCCTGTGCCTGAGAAGCTTAGCTGGAGGGATTCTAACTTGTGTTCTACTCATCACAACCAGCAAATGGGCGTGTCCCTGTGTGAGCTGAACCAAAGTGGTTTCAGAGAGCGGTCAGAACACTCATTTCAAATGTTAACATTATCTTTTAGTGTTCAAGAGTGATTTTGACATTTTGAAGCTTTTCTGATTCTCAGTAAATGGCACAGCGTCATTGCTGTGGTCTCCGTGTAGTTTGTAATCTGCGGGAATAATGAAAAGGTAACAAGACTGGAAGTTATAGAAACAGAGAACTCTTTCCCTGAAGGTCTTAAGTGGGTATTGGGACTGGCCTAGTAGTAAAATTGGAAAAATAATACAGTGTTTAATTAAGGACTGATCATGTTATGTGCCAGTTATTTTAGGTCGGAGTTGATGGAGAGAGGTGGTGGAGAAGGAGGATGTTGGATTGGGTTAGACCCCAAAGGAGGAGAGTTGAGTATGAAAAAGATGTAATTGTTTTCTACCCTGAATTTCCATACTGTTATTACCCCAGTAGTTACACTGGCTTATATTCTGAATTTACATCCATAGGAATTAATGGGTATCTTTTATTTCGTACCTAATGTATGATTTCCTTTGTGCTTGGTTTTTGGTAACAATTAGATGAGATGGGAATCGGTATTATAGATGCAGAAACCTGAGCTCAGAAACTGAAGTGCCCACGGCCACATAACTCATAAGTGGCAGGGCCAGGATTGAAACTCAGGTTTGAGTGATGCCAGGAACCACGCCTTAAGGCTGTTCCATATCTTTGCTGTGGAGATGGTGATCATGATTAGCCTGTTTACTCACCATTTTCAACCCATATTATAAGGCAGATCTCATTTGGCCCAAGTACGGAGATTTGTTTTAAGTTTTCGACTTGTAATCTGTGATTGTATTTAAATTAGATATGGTTAGAAACCTCCAGCCCAGTTAGTAATTTAGCAACTTAAAGCATTTGACTAGCATGGTTAACCAAAAACTTAAATCATACTAAATGTTTGAAGTGGCGAAGAGTAAGGGAGATTTTTCATATTGTTACTACTCTGCTTTTTAAAAAATGTGTTTGTGAACAGAGAAGCCTAGGTGATCAGTATTTATATAGTGATGTTAGATGGACTTTGGAAATTCCCTCAAGGTGACTTTTTTAAAATTTGGCTAGATAAACTGGCAGGGGATTCTAGTCCTTGTTGTATAATTAAAGGTGAGAATACAGAATGAATTTCTGTGTCTTCCACTCTCATGAAGTTAGTTGTAGCTGCCAATGAAACTGTCAGGTCAATGAAACAAATCTTGTTTTTAAATAGGGATGGTCTAGTTAGCTTTCTCCACTGGTGATGACATGTAATAGTGGTTTTGTTTTGTTTCTTAAGAATGCTCTAATGAGGAACCTAACACCACCTTTGGCTGCTTAAGGAAATTTTGTCACTGAAAGTACTCCAGGAAGCCATGTTTCTTGGGAAGGATTACCACATGTCTAAATACCTTTGTGCGGAGAGAAGGTTGCAGGCCCTGTGCTGCTCTGTGATTTGAGGCCAGTTACTTAATTCCTCCTTGCTTCCATTGACTCAAGTCATGCTATAACTAGTAGTTTCTATTCTGAGAGTTGACCTCCCGGATTGTTGGGAATGGAAGAGGGGGACACCTTGGGGTTCAGTCCAAACGGGTAGGCTGACTCAGTTCCTATCCTAACTGGCCCCTTTCCCCACCTCTGGGATTTCTACCCTAGCCTCCCCTTCCTCTTTTCTTCTGAACTTAATGGGCATGAACTGGGGTGGACTTAGCCATAGCTCTGTCACTAGGCCTGCTTCTCATTTGGGCTCTATCACTTTTTTGCCCTTTGGGGAAGTAGACGGAATTCACTCACTGGTGATGTTGAGGGTTGGGACAAGTTAGGGGTAGTAGCTTTTTTATATATGGGCTTTTCCTAGCTGCCCTTTCAAAGATTGAACTACTCTCATAAGTAAAGTTTACAAAAGTTTACAAAAGTTTATTTTCATTAAATAAAATCACAAGAGTTCCCAACAGGCTTTATTTCAATCCATTGTTTTCTTGTCCTCAATCACAAAGCAGTTTGGTTAGAAGAGCCCAGGTTTTGGTTTTGGATAACCAGCGTGCAAGTCCCAGCTTCATCACTTGCTAGCTGGATACTGTTGGGCAAGTGTCTTAAATTCTCTGAGACACTTCTTTCTTCATCTGTTACAAAGGGTGTAGTAACGTCTGCTGTAGGCACTTTAGTGGGTCACTGGGAATCAGCTAATAGTTGAGGAAGTGCTTTGTAAACTTCTAAGGGCCTTATAAGCCTGAAGGATAATTGTCTTTACCGTTTCTAGTATCAGAAGTGGCCATGCTAGAGAGGTGAGAGAAGTCATATTTTGGGCATCTGACTGGGGGTCCTGTATTCTGAAGCCCAGAAATCCTCACTGGAGTTTTTTCCTAATGCAACAGTCCTGTGGTGGTTTTTGGAGTATGGCCAGAAGCACATGCTATACTTATTAAAGGGTTTTGGCACTCTAATGTGGGATTACTGGCACCAGAAGATAAAATGATAAAGGAACATCACAATATATTCAGCTGTGTGAGTCATACACATTTAGGAGTTACTTTAAAAAGTGGAATCATAATAGAGATGGGCATGGGTTCAACTTATATTATTTTCCCTGGCTTTAGCAGTTTTCAGGTTAAAAGTCACTGCATTTAACTGTCTGAAAGCATAGCATTTATTAAAAAAGCCAAAAAAACAAAAAAACAAACAACAAACAACTTTTAGAACTCAAACTCTGCGTGAAAGCACCTGAATTTGAAATTTTTTTGATCTTCCTACTAGTAGGGTATTAGAGACAGATTTGCATTGTACATGGCTTTCAGAGAGCTTTATGGACATGTGTTCTGCCTACTTGTTTTGTAGTGGGGAAAGCTGAGACCCAGAGGGGCTATTGCTCACTCAGTGCACCTGACACTGCTAACGCAGGGAGATAGACTCCAGGAAGATTTGGTCAGTGTGTTGGGTAAGAAGGCCCCCTTCACGACCACTGCCAGTTTATTCCATTTAAAAGTCATGGTTTGATTAGTTTAACCTACTTGCCTCTGGTAGTTCTTTTCAGAACTAGAAATAATTTTCAAGGATTATCCTTTATATTATACGATTTCTTTATGCTTGAGATTTTTGCTTGATTCAATTATCCAGGAATGATTACAGTGACTTTTCCCTTTCCACAAGGGACTACTTTTCCATTAATCTGTTTACTCGTATTTGTCACTTTTCTTAGAACTTTTTTCTTCAGTAGAAGTTTGAGTTCTTACTCCATGCCAAGCCCTCTGCTAGGTAGTTGAAGTGAGTGGGGAGGCATTGAGTCATAGAAGGAAGGCCCTCATCTAAGAACTTGACTTTCTCTGGAGGATCGAGTGTGCCAGTCAGTCCCACCCTCATTTGACTCAAGGCCACCATGTGTTTTATAGTAGAGAATGGAAGGCTGAAAGAAGCACTCATTAGCACAAGTAATGATTAAAAAAAAAAAAATTCTGCCTAGCTAGGGAGATATACATTGCCAGTGAATAATGATACAAACTGGCAGTAAAAATCAAGGGGTTTATTGCATAGTCAGGGCTTCAGAAGGTTGCTGCCTTTCAAGATGGTCTTTAAAGTAGCTCAGGATTTGGATGACCACAGAGGATAAGGTAGGTAATTGGTAATTAATGAGTGCCTAATAAAGATCTCTCATTGTAGTAGGAGCTTTAAATATCTATATAAGCCCATTTAATTCTTTGTGCAGGGAATTTTTTTAAAGAAGATTTTTATTTATTTATTTGTCAGAGAGCGCAAGCAGAAGGAGAGGGAGAAGCAGGCTCTCTGCTGAGCAGGGAACCCAGCTGGGATCATGACCCGAGCTGAAGGTGGATGCTTAACTAACTGAGCCACCCAGGTGTCCCAGGAAGGGGAAATTTAAAAAAAATTCTCAATTTTTAAATTGAAAAATGTATTAAATATATGGAAGAGTATACAAAACATATGTATAGTCAGAGAAGAATACCTATGTATTCACCATTCAGTTAAGAAGTAGAACATTGGGGCTCCTGGGTGGCTCAGTGGGTTAAAGCCTCTGCCTTTGGCTTGGGTCATGATCCTGGGGTCCTGGGATCGAGCGCTGTGTCGGGCTCTCTGCTCAGTGGGGAGCCTGCTTCCTCCTCTCTCTCTCTCTCTCTGTCTGCCTGCCTGTCTTCCTACCTGTGATCTCTATCTGTCAAATAAATAAATAAAATCTTTTAAAAAAGTAGAACATTATAATTATTTTTGAATTCGCCAAGTACCCCTCTTCATTGCACTCCTCTCAGAGGTATCAACCAGCCCAACCTCTGTTTTAATCAATCCCTTTTTCCCAGTGTAGGTGTCCCTAAAGCAAGCCAAACTCACATGTGTAAGGGAAGGATAGTGTTGCCATCATTCTCAAGAGGAGAGCTTAATGGCCTTAGTTTGAATTCTTAATCCTCTGGTTTAGAACAAAAGCTCTGGGTCAAGTCTGGATTTGGAATTGAGAGGTTGAGGGACTTTTGGAAAAGTCAATGGGTCAGGTTGTTAGGGAGTTGTGGGACATGGGATGTTGGGAGGACTGCTGTGGGTTCAGCTCTTGGGAGCCTGAAAGTAATACTATAGTCACAGGGAGTGAGCTGCTCCATATTTCATTTTCACTTCTAAGTTCAGCCTGGTTTATGTCTAGTTCTCAGGGGCAGGCCACAGCAGGAGACTCCTCTGTGGTAATGTGGTCTACCGATTCAGACATCAAGATGCTGAGAAAAGAATAAGAACTTTATCAGTATCTAATTAAGAAGAGCCAAATTTCGCTAGGAATCTGATTCCTAGCTTGATGTCCCTTGATGCGGTCTTTGAGAATCTTGATGATGACAGAACTACACCCATCTATCTCTTGTGTCTTGCTGACCAAGTGTGGACAGATCATCCTCAGAGACTGGCTACAGCTCTCATCTTGAGATCTCTCTCCTGTCCTCCTAGGAATTCTCTTTGCCTCCTCTGTGTTTAATCTCTATTTCTTGTCTTGGAGCTTCTCCTCTATTTGCTTTTTGAGGGTGCATAGCAGGTAAGTTTTTTAAGATCTTGAATACCTAAATATGCCTTCATTTCTCCTTTAGACTTTATTGGTAATTTGGCAGGTTATAGATTTTTAGGTTGGTGTTGTTTCCCTTCAAGATTTTGAAGGCATTTGTCAGTTGTCTCCTTGCTTCATGCAGCTGTTAAAAAGCTACCCAATTATTAAATCAATTTTTGATCTTTTGAATTTGGCTTGGCTGCCTATAGACCCTTCTGTTTTCCCAGTGTTCCCAGTAATGCTCAGCAGGTCTTCTTATCCGTTGAGGCCTTTTCAGTATGACAAATGATAGCCTTCAGTCCTGGAAAATCTTCCTCAAATGATCTTGCGGATGGTTTTCTCCCTCCATTCTTTCTTTCTCTTAGGAACTCCTTTTACTCAGATGTGTGATTTTCTAGATTGGTCATCTTAATTAATTAATTTATTTCCTTCCTTCCTTCCTTCCATTGTATTTATTTGACAGAGAGCACAGCATGGGGACCAGCAGAGGGAGAGGGAGAAGAGGCTCTCTGCTGAGTAGGGAGCCTGATGAGGGGTTCAGTCCCAGGAACCAGGGATCATGACCTGAGCAGAAGGCAGCCGTTCAACCGACTGAGCCACCCAGGTTCCCTGGTCATTCTAATTTTCTTATGTTTTCTCTCTTATTTTCAAACTGTTATTTGCTAAGCAGTTTCCCAGATTTTATCCTCAAACCCTTCTATTGAGTTTTAAAAAATAAAGGTATGATTCATATAAAGTGCACCATTCTGAACGCTTATTTGACAATTGTCAAAACTAAGTAACCACCCATATGTAACCAGCGCCCAAAACAAAGTATAGAATGTTTTCATCAATATAGAAAGTTCTAGATCGTCCTTTTCCAGTCCTGTTTTTCATTTCTGCGATCAACTTTTTTTTTTGAAGTTCAGCATGGGGCTTGAACTCGTGACACTGAGATCAGGACCTGGGCTGAGATGAAGAGTCAGATTCTGCAGTCATCTGTAGTCATCTTTTTAATAATCAAGAACTCCTTTTTTCTTTGAAATGTTACTTTAAAAAGAATCTTATTCATGCTTCATAAGTAAAATATGTTTCTTTATCAGTCTGAGGACATTAATTACTTAAAAAATTTTTTTTCTCTCTGTAAATAATCTTTATTTATTTTGAGTTGTTTTTGTTCCTGTCTATGCTAGAGGCTTTCCTCAGACATGGGTTTATCTTGGCTGGCTGTTCATGATTAAACATGAGAAGAAAGCTGAGTGTGTATGTGGGACCTGTGAACTTTGAACTTCACTAAGGAGTGACTTGAATGGGCCATTTAATTGGGGAACCTCAGTGTTAGTATTTTAGGTGTGTTCTTGTGGGATAGTAACATTCCTCAGAAAACCATATTTCACTCTTGCCTGGAGGGTCAGAGAGTGGCTGCCAGTATTTCTGGAGCCATGTGGGGAAGAGGGTGAAGTTGCAGCATTCAGGCTGTCAGCATTCAGTGTGTCTGTAGACACAATCCTTCCCCCCCCCCCCCCCCGTGCGCTAAAGGCCCCTGGGCTTGGCCTGGCCTCTCTAGCCCCAGGATCCTCTGTCTTATCCTCTCCAGAAAATAAGCTTCTTGACCCATGCAACCCTAAAATGCAAAAGCCACTAGCCACATGTTGCCGTTTAAATTTACATTAGTAAACATTATATAAAATTGAAAAGTCAGTTCCTCATTTGCCATGGTCACATTTTAAGCTCTTGGTAGCCTCATGTGAATACCATACTGGGCAGAGCAAAGAGTGAGCATTTCCCTTTTTGCAGAGAATTTTATTGGACAGTGCTAGTCTAGACTTCTGCTGGGTGAAGGAGTAGGCAAGAGAATTGTTTCTCAGACATCGCTCCCAGGCTTCCTTTTACCTCAGGTGCTGGTGCTTCCAATTCCTGTGACTTTTGAGGCTTCTCTGGTATATATTTACTTGGTTCTTGGCTTTTGCCACTGTCAGTGTGGAATTTAGTCTTCATGGGTTATCTAAGTCATTTTGCTGCACATCTGTCTAGTTACCAGCTTCCAGAAGTCATTTGCAGATTTCTCCTCTCCTCTTCCCCTTCCATATTTATGGTTTTGGTCTTAGAACAAAAAGGCTTCCTGTATATGCTGTTGTGTACACACACACACACACACTCTCTCTCTCTCTCTCTCACACACACACACACACACACACAGGTTAGCTGGGTTTCAAGAGGGGATGAAATTGTACACTTGGGTTCAGTCAGCCGTTTTCTAGTTCATTCACTCTTCATAAACCTGTAAGATATAGGCATAGTTATTCTCACTTTACACTGAAGAGAGGTGGGTAAAATAATTGGCTCAAGGTCTAATAGCCAGTTAGTGGGTTTTGAACTCAAGTCAGGTTTAGAATTCTGGTATCTCTTTCATGGAGTAGTAGTATGCCTCATCTTGTACTCAAGAAAGACTCCTCTCCCTTTCCAACGTACCCCAAGTTGCAATACTTTATAGTTGTGTTTTAATTATATTATTCCAGATATTTCTCCATTATCCTTAAACCTAAGAGTTTATTTAAGAAAAGAGGTCAATCTTGAGTAATTCCATCTCAGAAAGGTTTTCTTTCCCCAGCTGTTCATTTCAACTTTGTTCCAGGACTTCATGACTTCGAAACTTTGTGTTGGCATTCTCTTCAGCAGTTCTTGAAGTGTTTACAGTCAAAAAAGACTCTCTTGTTTAACTTAAGCCTTTTATTCAAACTATCTGTTGTCATTCTCATATACCGTTGTCCCTGTATTTATCTTTGGTTGGACCCCACTTTCCATAAGGCAGTGAGTGGTCCTGTTTATCTCTGAATCCCTTATATGAAGTAGAGGATTCATAAATGTTTGTCACTCTTGGGCTTGACATCATTTCTTATTTGGGCCATTGCATTGCCTCCCCATCTGCAGGTCTCTCTGCCCTCTACCTCCCGTTTGCCTGAGATAATCTATACAGATTGGTCTTTCTCAAATGCAGTAGTCATTGGCTTCCTCTAACCTTCACTGTAAACTCCTGTCTCCTCAATATGGCATTGAGGGTCAACCATTCCCACCTCTTTAGGCCCACCTTGGCCCCACTGCCTTTCATAGAAGTACTATACCACCCTGCCTTTCATGGAAGGGTCTTTATATGCTCTTCAATCTGTGCCCTTTACACATGCTTTATTCTGCATGAGATGTGCTGTTGCTCTTTCCACCTGTTTCTTCTCCTGTTTAATATCTGTTTTCCTGCAAATCTCTACTCCAGGGTACTCGCCCCTGTGAAACCATGCCCGATCCACCCTTATATAGAGTTAGAGGATTCTGCTTTTTGCTCCCACAGTACCACATTTCAGTATACTTCATCCATCCACCCACCCACCCACCTATCCATCCATCCAGATGGGATCCTGTCATACATACAGGATCTACAGCTGGCTTTTTCATGTTGTAACTGTTAAATGACTGGTCAATTCTCCCTTCTGGTTTGGAGGGATTTGGTTTTCATATACCAATTTTTAGCATAGAGGTTGGCACATTGTAGGCACAAGGATTATTATTTATTGAACCAAATTGAGCCCTAGTGTTCAATGAGTTTATGGCAATTGATTTCTTCTTTGTTGTCTTTGAATTCTGCCATCATGGTGACCATAAATTCCATGTATGTCTGTTTTCCCAGGATAATTATGAATAGCCCCCCACTTTCACTCTTAAAATAGTCTTTCAGTTTGGACACTAAACTGTATGACCACCCAAACACATCCTGGTGGAAACCCATTTTTTCTTTATTTTTCTTTAGTGGAGCAACTAAAGAGAAAGAAATAGTTGGGATTTGAGATTACACTTGGAATATTGAATTTTGTTTCTCTCCACCCCGCTAGAGAGGAAAGCCCCAAATTACACAATGGAAGAGGCACCTTTGATGTACCTTCGAAGTCTAAATGTTTCATTTTCCAGAAGGACTGCTGATTCCTTCCAGAAGTACTTTTATAAAGAGCAGTTTATATTTCAGAAATGGACCTTTGCTTCCCTTTCCTGATGCTAATGTTTAGATTTTAATTGGTCTGTTAGAAAAGCCAAAAGCTTTTCAGATTCTTTTCCCATTGAGACCCCCGTGAAGTCCGGATTTGTGATGCACAGCCTGAATGGAAGCTAGCTTGAAGGCTAAGGGGACTCAGTAGCTTCAGCTTAGTTGGTGGTGTATTGAGAAGAGCTTGGGATTTAGGTTCAAGTCCTTGCTCTGCCACTTCCTAGCGGTATCACCTTGGGAAAGCTATTTTAACCTCTTCAATAATGTGATATGGGGATGGGAATAATCCCACTTTAAAGGGTTTATGTGGAGATTGAGATTATGCATGCAGAGCAGTTAGCACAAGTAGTGGCACATAGGTGCTTAGCAGATATCAGTTTTTATTATGACAATTATCTTTCCACAGGCTAATTCAGAAGATGTTTATGAGGGTGTTGGGGGAAGAGTGAAAAGGGTCAGCCCCACAGCTTCCCGCCTGCAGTGTGCATGTCCTCAGCTGCTGGTCAGTGCTGCATTGCAGAGTGGAAAAAAGAAAATTAAATAGAAAGAATTCATGTGGGTTGCAGAAGAGAGAACGATAGATGTGTGGTTGTAGTGGATGGAGTATTACCTGCATCTACCTTGAAGTGTTGGTTGGATTGGGATTAGAAGGGCTGGATCTCAGAATCACCTGAAGAGCTTAAAATTTTTTCTTCTCTGGATACCTGATCGAGCATGTACAGGGTACGATATGGAAGAATATATTTTTAAAAAGCTGCCAGGTGATTCTGATGTACAGCCGGATTTGAGAATAACTAGATTAGCTGACTATTTATTACCCAGTAATTTCATAAAACATTTTCTAATCATTTGCTGCTTAATGTAGGGCAGGTGTTGGTACAGTAATAATAATTTTAGGGTCAGAAAACAGATTATTGTTAATGTAGTAAAATGGAGAGCCTGAGTTAACTGAGTTAAACTCAAATTTAAGCTTGTCATGCATCTGTGTTGTTTTCATCCAGGATTTTTGCCTATATCTAGATTATTTCAAATGAAGTAACAAGGAAATTTTGATATCAGAAACCATAAAAAAATGATCTTAGAAATATAAAATACGGGACGCCTGGGTGGCTCAGTGGGTTAAGCCGCTGCCTTCCGCTCAGGTCATGATCTCAGGGTTCTGGCATCGAGTCCCGCATGGGGCTCCTTGCTCAGCAGGGAGCCTGCTTCTCCCACTGCCTCTGCCTGCCATTCTGTCTGCCTGTGCTTGCTCTCTCACCCTCTCTCTCTGCTAAATAAATAAAATCTTAAAAAAAAAAAAAACGTAAATATAAAATACTCAAAAAATAAACCCAGTTATGTTTGCATTTCAAGCATAAAGGAAGGTTTTTTTCCTCTGTATTTGAAAACGTCTTCCGTTTTTTTATCCTTGATACTGGAAAAGAGAAAGACCTTAGGTCCACATCATTGATATCTGGCTGTTCCAGGTTGTTAGATTGTTTAGTGGAAAGGTGTTGAGTTAGGCGTCAGTAAACCCTGGTGGAGTCTCTGCTCTGATATTTCCCTTTATAAACTTGAATTAGTTACTTATCTAATCTCATGGGCATGTGCTTTCTTTATCTGTAAAAGGGGGTTTTATTGGCCTTCTCTATCCTATGTGATGTCATTGAGGGGTATAATGAGGAAATTTGTTCAGTAGTAATGTAAAACCCTGATGAGCTCACAGAGTGACCATATGTTCGGGTTTAGCTAGGATGGCCCTGGTTTATGCCTGTTGTCAGGTGTGATTATTAATAGCACCCTCTTTAACTCTCAGGTGTCCTAGTTTGGATGGTAAATTATTCGGTCACCCAGTATTCGTAACACCCAGCCATTGTTGACCATTACTTAATCTGCACAGTGGGAGGGTTTTTTTGGCCTTATTCTTATAGCCCCAAATCACTCAGGCAAATAATGTCGCATTTCTCCTGGTAATTTTCTTTACTTTTAGGTCCATCTCATCTCTCTGACTAGATTGATCAGTGGATAAAAATGTTTTCTCCACTCTTGAATTATTTTCTAGATTTGTCATAGTTTTAGCATTTTAGACACTTTAATTCCTCATTTCTGATGTGTCCTAAGGAAGTAGTATCTAAGTGCAAGTAGAAGATAGGAATCATAGAGGGGGAAGTGACTTTGTGGAAAAATACTAAAAAACAGAGATACAGTTTTTAGGTTGGTGTCCTTACTTGATTTTTTTGGAATATAAATGTCTTAGTTGATATTCCCAAGGGGCGCATAAATCTCTAAATAATTAGAAGAACTACAGAAGCTTCTAGAGATCAAATTTCAAATGCTCCCTCCCTCCTCAGGAAAATTTTGTTTTAGAACTAAGACCAGAAAAAATTTGTTTCTCAAGTAACTGGTGCATTTTCTTTATCCCTTTGACATTGAAAATAATGTATTTCATTGTTTCCTTTTTTTTTTTTTTTTTGACCCCTCTGAATCTAGGAGCCAAATCCATGGCTCATCTGTTTAGAAAGCTGCAGCTTGCAAATAACTTTGTTTTCATCTTGAGTTTTTATCCTATTTTATTAATAATATTATAACATTATTTCAAATAACATAGTATTTCCTGGGACCTGGGTCTCATTTTTATTTATTTATTTATTTATTTTTAAGATTTTATTTATTTATTTGACAGAGAGAAATCACAAGTAGGCAGAAAGGCAGGCAGAGAGAGAGAGGGAAGCAGGCTCCCCGCCGAGCAGAGAGCCCGACACGGGACTCGATCCCAGGACCCTGAGATCATGACCTGAGCGGAAGGCAGCGGCTTAACCCACTGAGCCACCCAGGCGCCCCTATTTATTTATTTTTAAAGATTTTATTTATTAGAATGAGAGGGCGCAAGCAGGGAGAGAGGCAAAGGGGGAGGAGGAGGGAGAGGGAGAGAATCTCAGGAGGACTCTTTGCTGAGTGCAGAGCCTAACGTGGGGCTTGATCCCACAACCGCAAGATCATGACTCTGAGCCAACCCGATAGTCAGACACTTAACTAACTGAGCCACCCAAGTGCTCCTGTTTTTATTTTTGATATATTTCTGTCTTACTAAATATATTCTTACCAATTGCCATGGAATCTTATGAGTTAAGTCAGAGGTTAAGTAAATAACAAATGTAAAGTCAGCATGTCGTTTCAGCGTTATTTTCATGTAACTGTTTGGAGTTGAGAAGGCTAAAGTTTTTGTGGCACAGAGACCTGTATTAACTCTGAATAATAACGAGTCTACGTGGATGCCCCATCCTACCAAAGAAGCCATCTCTCTCCCGTTAGAATAAGGGCTAAACAAAATACATCACCTTCTTATGTCAGCTCTTGGTCAAAGAAGCAAAACTAGTACAGGGCAGCATTAACTAAGAAGAGATAAAGACTGAGTCTTCAAAATACTGGATTCAAAACCTTCAAAAGTCTTCAAAAACCTGGATTAGGATATGCTTCACACACACACAAAACAACAACAACAAAAAAAGGATATGCTTCTCATGACTGTGTCTCTCCACATCTCTCCCTCTGTATCTTTGAGTTTCTCTTTCAGTTTTCTCACCTTCACTGTTCCTATCCACCGTTCCTTCCTGGTCTTGCCTTCTCCCTCCCTTTTGGTCCAAAAATCTTGAGGTTTTTTGGTATTTGGTCACCAGTCAGTTCCCTTTCCGCATAGTCTCCTCCCCTCTGTGAAACACACTGCACCCCCATCTGCCTTCCACCCTTTTGCCTCTGGGACCTTGTCTTCTTAATCACGTCAAACAGAGTGGTATGCGGGTGCCAGCTTGCTTGTCAGGCAGCTGCCATCGGAAGTAGCCCCCTGCTAACCAGCTACCCTCAAACCAGGAAAAGAAATACTCCGTCAAATACCAAGATGAGGAAAACAGATTGAAACATTAAATTTGATTGGAATACCTTACACTGCCCTTCAGTAGTTTAATAGGAAGGAGAAAGAAAAACTTGGCAGTAGCTAGCATAATGCTAGACAGCAGTAAACCTCAGTTCTTGTGTTTTTTGTTCATTTATATATTGGTTCATTCATTTGTTCACTCAGCAGCCACTTACTCTGTGTCTGTTATGTTGGCAGTCACGTTTCAGTGATTTGGGCTTTTGATGCAGAGAGCTTGGGATGGGACCTCAATCAGGAAATTTAGTACTTGCTTGATTTTCGATCTGGAGAAAGGCCACCTCTAATTACGCAACTTTACCTGTACATAGAGGTTTGCCTTGGTCCACTGGACTGCTCTAACAAAATACCAGAGACTTACGAGATTTTTCAACAACAGAAATGTGTTTCTCATAGTTGTGTAGATTGGAAGTCCAAGATCAGAGTGCCAGCAGGGTCCGGTGAGGGGCTTCTGCCGGGTCATGCATTTCTCATTGTATCCTCATAGTTCAGAAAGGGCAAGGGAGCCTGGGATATCTCTTTCATGAGAGCGGTAATACTCATCATAAGGGCTCCACCCCCATGGCCTGATCACCCCCAAAGGCCCCACCTCCTGACACCATCACCAGGTGTTAGAATTCCAAGGTGACTTTGGTGGGGGGGACACAGACATTCAGACTGAACAAGGTGATATTTACGCTGAATCTTCACTTTATTTAAACAAGGTGTGTATGTTTGCCATGAACATACAGTCTATTATATTGAAGTCTGTTGGCATATGCTTCCATTTTAGCAAGCTTGGAATGAAGTGCAGCAATTTGAATGTCTGATTGAGATTATTTAAAAGGAATTTTTCTAGTAAAAGGAGTAAAATTATTAATACTGGGAAAGATAGGAGCCTTAGCTACCTGCTTCTACTCTGAGGTCTTAGGGACCTTTTCCTTAATGCACTAATTTAAGCAAAACATAATATTTTATTTCTCCATCTGCGTAGTAAAACTTCTAATTGGAACAAGTGGGAGGATTACTTGCCTGGCTATGTTAAAAGCTTGAACAGGGGAATATATATATACACAGGAATATAGAGGACCTGCAAATGGTAGCTCAGTAGAATGACCCCTAGCATGTTAAACTGAATAAGGATACAACCCAATATGTATGTCTTTTTGAGAGGCTCACCACCCCGACCGTAAGGACCAAAAAAACTAGCCTTAATAAGGCTGAACTAGGCTTAATAGAAATTTTATGTTAAGGATTTGATAAAAAAATTATTTGAGATTACAGTGAAGGATGTTTTAACCTGAGCCATGCTGACTTGACCTCATTTTACGTTACCAATACTATTTAAAGATAATTGAACATTTTTAGAGAAATATTCTATTAAAGAGGTCAGTAGTCTCCTTTACTTCATCATTACTCTTTTTCTTTAGCTTCATTTTGGACAGACGGTGCAGGCTAAATACTTTGGAATATGTCTCAAAACCCAAACTGGGAAAATCTGATTTAGAAGGATTGGGCTGATGGGAATAGCAGAGCAAAGATCATAATTACATGTCAGTCAGCGGACACACTTTGGTGTGAGCTGAGGTCTCCGAGCTTTTTTGTAGTGTTTACTGTCTGGTAGAAAAGGAATGTGTGCATTTCACTAACATGTTTTTTGCACTTGGAGGTAGCTCCTGTGTCTTCTTGGGGGCTCAGTTTAATAAGATTAGGGGAATCCTGGCATGTTCAGGCTGTGAGCACACTCCTAACACATCTTATTTGTATGGTTGTGTTGCACTTGAGGAACCCGAGTCTCAGAGAGGTACAACGATTTATTGTAGCAAAACCTGTGATGGGTCTGACCACTCTATAAATTCTACTTTGCTTTAGGTCTGATGAAGGCCAAGGGAGGTTTATTATGCTAGAAAAGTGTTATTCTTTCCTTCAGAGCCCAACCTTTTCATTTTCTAATAGCTATTCTTTACGGACATCCGGCGGAATCTGTAAGTGCCTTTAGAGAAGATGTATGTATTATATTGCTTAACTTTACAGAAGTACCCCCACACCCAAACTCTGTCCTGATACTTTCAGTTCAGAACTGGGGTTAGGCTACAGCAGCCTCTGTACTGGTTCCATTCCCCCATCATCACTGTCACTCTCTAAAACTGTTTACACTGCTTTACCATGCAGACTCGGCTTTAAAGTTGTTACTTGAGAGTTTACTGTACTTTGGGTCCCCACATGTGTCTCTCTTTTGTGTGCATTTCCCACTGAGTAGAGTAGAGGTTTTTTGGAAAAGAAGTTTTGAGTGTGTGCATTTGAGAAATAAAGGTGCAAGGGAAAAGAAAAGCACATGCAAGGATGAAAGATATCCCTTCATATATGGAGCCCTGACTTTTGTCATGAACTTACTCTGTGAGTCCTATCACCTCTCTGAGCCAATATTCATTTACTCATTAATTCTGAAGCATGTATTGTATGTCAAAACATGGCAGGTATAATCTAGAAAAACACTGACACAGCCTCTGCCTTCTTGATTGTTTATGTTAAGAAGGTGGTCACTGAGTACTGAAAGTGGTGAGAAGTTGTTGGATGTGTGAGATACTTCAAAGCTAACGCAGTTAGAATTGGTAATAGTTTGGATGTGGGGGGGGTGAGAGAAAGATAGGTCAAGGCTGACCTCTGGGTTTTCTGCTCAAATGGGGTGTTGAGTAGTAGTGGCATTTACTGAGATGTTGAACACGGAGGAGGAAGGGAGTGGTTTGTGGTGTTGTAGGAATTAAGGGTCGCTTCGTATAGGGACTTTAAATGCTTATTAGATCCTAAGTAGAGAGGTTGAAGAAGTAGTTGAGTATTTGAGAAGGGAGTCTGAAAGTTTAAGTTTGAAGATGGTCAGCATGTAAATCATGCAGCTGGGGGGTGATTGCTATGTTTGTGAGTGTGATTAGAGAAAAGGTGTGAAGATCAAGGTCGGAGACCTGGGGCCCACCCACAGTTTGGAGACAGGGAAATGGAGGAGGTTCCAACTTCTGAAAATGAGGGTGCTAGAACCTGACCCCTCTTTCTCTCTCAAAATTGTTACAGAGATTGTGTAAAATACTTTACATGAGCACACACTGAAAATTCTTACCATCTAATTGCATGAATAAATATAAGAGTAGGGGAAGTTACGTAGGAAAATCATTTTCCTACTTGACTTTTCTTCTGAAAATCTATTTGTTATGGGATTGGGCGAGGTGTGCATGAATTTGAGAGATAGCAGAGGATCCCAGTGTGTAGATTACGTAACTGTGAGGGAAGAGGGGGTGGGCATGGGGAGGACCTTTGGAAAAGTTTACAAGAGGCCTGTAACAATGACGTATGCTTTAGATATAGTTATTTCTGTTTTTATCCATTCAAGAAAATAAATTTGCAGCCAAGGGATCATGATAATACCCTTAACAGGGTTATAGTAGTAAAAAATATTTAACACTGATATCGACATATATAAAGGTATACCCATGCATAAATATCATGTGTGTGTACTCAGTAGGAATTGGATACAGCTAGAGTTGTCTGTTTTTCTGTCATCTTCCCTTCAGTGGGAATGAGGCAGGGTTTCCTGAAAAGTGGGCTCTCTTCTGGGAAGACTCAGTGGCAAGTTGCCAGTGTGTCATATAACTTATCCAGTCACATGGTGAAAGAGAAGACTTGCAAAAAGATAGGGGATAAAAACAGGAAAATCAAATGGGTCAGAGGAGAAAGAAGCAAGGCGGAGGCAAATGAAGGCAGAGGTTCATTTGGGACAGAGCTGGGGATAGGCACCTCCACAGTTCTATTTTTGCCATAGGTAAAATTAAGCAGCATTTCCCTGTTAACCAGTTGATAAAAGCTAAAGGACAGCATTTCAGCCCCTCACTCTTCAGTTACTTTGTCAACAATTATTGGAAAATCTCCTGTGCACTATGCCCTGTACAAGGATCTAGGGATAGAACATAAACACTGGGCATAAAAGTGCCTTTATTCACAGATTTGTTGTTCTTTTGTGTTACATCATATTAAGAGAGACTTGAGAATATTTAAATGATGATGAGAAGAATTAAAAGGATGAAGGTGAAGGTATGAAAGGGGGAAAGGATGATCTGTTGACCAATGGTCAAAAGATGGAGTAGATAGGCAAGAGATCTCCCAGTTAAGAGGGGTGACAGAGACTGCTGCTTCTAAGCCACTGTTCTTCCTCTTTTTCCTCAGTAATTTTTAGCTGTGCATGTGGACACTCACAATAAAGACTAAAACTGACAACCTCCTTTAGAGCAGTATGAAACCATGTGAGTAAGTTCTGGCCAGTGGGATATAAGCACATGTACTATGTAGCATCTTCTTCCCGAAAGGAGAGTATGAGATTTTTTGCTCCTTTTTTTTTAATCCCTTCTCGAAACATGCACATCCTCTGAACCTACATAAGGTTCAGAGCTTCTCATATGAGTGGGATAATGAAAGGTACCAAGATTGAATGGGAAAACAGGAAGCCAAGTGGTTAAGTACATGAAGTTTAAAATCACATACCTGGTCCTACTTCCGGCTTTTCACTCAGGACATACATCAACTTAGACATGTTCCTAAGTCTCTGAGCCCCAGTTCCTTTGTTTGTAAAATGGGCTTCAAGAAATGCCATTGGGAGAACTAGACAGCCACATGTAAAAGAATGATACAGGACCAAACTTATACCACACATAAAAAACAACTCAAAATGGGCTAAACACTTGAACATAACACCTGAAACTGTAAAACTCCTGGAAGAAAACAGGCGGTAAGCTCCATGACATTACTATTGGAGAGGAGTTTTTTGGATTTGACACCAAAAGTGAAGGCAGCAAAAGCAAAACCAAGGAACTGGGACTGCATCAAACTAAAAGGCTTCTGCACAGTGGTGGAAACCATCAGCAAAGTGAAAAGGGAACCTACTAAATGGAAGGAAATATTTGCAAATCATGTATCTGATAAGAGATTAATATCTAAAATATAAACAAAACTCATACAATTCAATGTCAACCCCTCCAAAATATGAATGTATACATGATTCCATTTATATGAAATGTTCAGAATAGACACAGACTAATGATCACCAGCGGATGTGGTAGGGAGAGTGGAGAGTGGCCATTAATGGCATGGGGTTACTTTTGAGGGTGATGAAAATGTTCTAGAATTAGGTAGTAGTGATGGTTGTACAACTTTATGAATACACTAAAAACCACTGAAGTATACACTTTAAAACATTAAAAAATATTTAAAGGTATTCCCAGAGCAATTGTAAGTTAACAGTATATTTTAAAGCTTTGTCTATGGTTTGGTGCACAATTTATCATCTTCTGTAATAGAAATCAACATATTTGGTCCATACCTACTGTGAACCTGAGTTTTTCCATTTACTGGCCCAGTTGGATTGATTTGATATACCATATTTGACTATCATTTCCATCCTAGGCAACTCCCAGCACACTGAGTAATCTGAATATGTTTTTCCTTATGAGAAAGAATAATTAGCTGTGGGCTCCTTGATGGGTACCGTGGTGAGGGGAAGATGAAAAATACAAAGTTGAATTGGTTTTCACAGTTCAGTTAGGCATATAACTACAGTGTTATAAAGGTTTTTGAAATGCAGAATGGTATATTGTGTTCACATAGACTAGGTGAGTACTTCTGGAGGGAAGTGGGATGGTCAGGGAAGGCATCCTAGAAAAGGAAATGTTTAAGCATTCCTTCCATGAGTAATTATTGACTGTTTGCTATACACTAGGCACTGCTGTTTGGTGCTACGTGTAACCTGTTTAAAGCTCACAGACAATGGAGAAGACACAATTCTATAGACAGTTACAGAGCAGGGTTATAAATGTTGCTGTAAAAGGAAGCATGGGATGCTTTACCTGGCAGATGTGTCAAGTCAGGGAAGCCTGCCTTCCTAACTCAGCACAGCTGGAGTCCAAGTACAAATGGTGGTAACCACAGAAGGTTAGATCACAAGTAGCCTCGAAGGCTGTCTTTCCTAAGAGAGGAGGAAAGAGGAAGCATAAGGTTTTTAGATTTGCAGTTTAGAAATATGACTGGCTACATTGTGGAGATGGGAATAGAGGAAATGAGAAGGATGGCAGGAACTTTTCAGGAGACTGTTGCCCTAATTTGAGAAAGAAATCACAGAATGATGCAGAGAAGTGGAGGAAGACAAAACAGTTAACAATGATTGGGGCTTACCAGGGGGACATGTAAGCAGCCTGCGAGTCCCAGGACCTCTGTCCACTGCACTGTTGTCCCATCCATCTCTGTCTGATCCCAGCATACCTCCCCAGTCTTATCTCTGCCTCTCTGCATGAATGTGGACGAGTCTTCTGCCAACTGCCCCCAGTGGAGGCTTGCTCATTTTCTGTGTCCTGCCTGGGATCACACCTTTATTTTCACCTGGAACGGAGCTCATTTCTCTTTATCTGTCCCGTTCTCTGACTTATGAGGCCTGTGGAATCATTCCATGCTCTTTCTCCTCTGAAATCATAGTACTTAGTATCTCTGTTACTCATTAGCCAATAGTTACATTTTGCCTTGTCACATCTCTTAATTGCTTTTGTTCGTTAGTAATTTCTGAACCGTTTTAAAATTACAGCAGGTAGACTGACATAGTGATATGATGGCCTAAATAGTAGACTATGAATCAGCTCTCCTGAATCCCAGTACCAACGCCCAACTCCCTGTGTAACCTGGCAGAATTACCAACGCCCCCAGCCCCAATTTGAGTAGTAACATGTAGTTGTCATAGAATACTTGGAAAAATCTTAAAAAGCATGCAAAATGAATTAACCCTCAATCCACAGCACCTGAAATAATCACTGTTAACAGATAATTTTTTCCCATGCTCTTATCTGCTTTTATTTATTTATTATTTATTTTTATTATTATGTTCTTATTGTGTCCTTCCCATCCTCCATCTTTTTTTCTCACTCTAGGGTTATATGCATGTATCTCTGCAACATAGCTGGGACTATCCTCTATATGCTGTTAAGTAACCTGCTTTTTTCATTAATATATTGTGGGGTTGCTGAATCAAAACACGAGGATTTTTTTAAAAAAACATTTTTAAAAAAATATTTTTATTTATTTATTTGACAGAGATCACAAGTAGGCAGAGAGGCAGGCAAAGAGAGCGAGAGGAGGAAGGAGGCTCCCTGCTGAGCCTGATGCAGAGCCTGATGCGGGGGCCCTGGGATCATGACCTGAGCCAAAGGCAGAGGCTTTAACCCACAGCCACCCAGGTGCCCCAAACATGAGGATTTTTAAGTACAGATTGACATGTGGGGCCCAATTGTCTTCAAAGAAGTTTGCACCAAAAACTGAATAGTAGTTGTCTCTGGGAAATAGGGAGAGAAACTTCTGCTTTTCAGTGATAACTGTCTGTATTGTTGAATATATATGTTTATTAATATAAGTCTAAATAACTTTTATAGTTTGAACATGACAGTAATTTATACCTCTACTTAATCCAGGCTTGAATTTGCATTTAAAAACAACTACATGACCTTTACTCATCAGATGAATTAAAAAATGGCATCCTATTATTTTAATTTGATGATTGGTAAAATTTGACCTTTTCACCAGGATCATTTGTCATTTTTTCTTTAGACCTTTGATGAGTCACTTAGTATCAGTAGGCCTTAGTTTACTTATGAGTAATATAAGAGGAATGATATTTGAAATTATTGTGAGGATTAATGGAGATCATGTATGGAAGATGCTTTGTAAGCTGTAAAAAGTATATAATTGTATTTATTGCTTGTGTGTTTATTGATTTTATATTGATTTAGATTAGTTAATGGTTATGAACAGTTAGGCCAGCTTTGCTTTTTTGCATTCATTGGGAGAAAGGCTAAAAAGTCAGAGATTCCTTCATTAGTATTTATTTTCGTGCCATGTAGGATTCATGAGATTTGGCTTCTTAGGACTAGGTTTGTGCTGCATTTCTACTATTTAATAGCTATGTGTACAGGTGTAATAATGCATTGAACACAAACATTTCTTTGGTCAAGACCAGTAACGTTCAGGGAACATCTGGCCGGACGCACATCAGAGTTCTGTGCACTGAGAAAGCATTCATGCAAGCTCATGAAGACCATCTGTTTAAATGGATTGATAGTACAAGGAACCTTGTCTATGCAGATTCCACTAACTGGATTCCCCCCACCCTATTCCACTCCTCATAGTTTTGTGAAATGAAAATTGGTCAAAATCATGATTCTAAGGCCTTGGAAGGTCAGTCTGATATGTTCTTCTGAATTATCAAAGGCAGATTAATTTCCATCCAACATGGTTTTTGTGAATTCTATATTTAGCTCTCTGGTAACCTGGGTACCTTGTTTGTCATTATCCAAAACGCTGAATTCTGGATAACAGGGAAACAGGGCTGAGTAAACAACTCCACTGAGTAATAGATGACCTCCGGGCCTTTTATTTCTGACACTGTGTTCCCTTTTATCCAAGGACAAGATGTTACAAAAATAATTCAGAGTGACTCCCAAGGGTAGCCCTATGAACTCCTTGGACTGTATGGTGGAGGAGGGTGAATCACCACAGCAGAATGTTGATTCCCCCGGTGCTGTTAGTAATTGTCCCAGCCAGGCACTTCAGCGGTGAGGACACAAGCAATGGGAAAGTTTTTTCTGACTCATTCACAGTGTAATTCGCAGAAGAAAACGTCTAGCTTCTCTCTCTCTCTCTCTCTCTTTTTTTAAAGTTGCATGCGTGTGCCTGTAGTAAAATATGATGTTAAAGCATGGATCTCCCAAATGAATATTCAAACTAGCTCTTACCAGTAGCAGTATTTGGGGGTATTTTGTCAGTCAGTTTTTATTGTTCTGGATGTTCACACTGAGGGAAGAGGGATCGGGAGTCTCAGTGTCCAGTCCTATATATCCATGATTCATTTCAAGTAGTTTAAAACAAGGGTATTACTTTTCCACAATGAATTTCAGGTGTCCCTGTGCCCTTTCTTATCACTCTTTGTGTCTGAGACCCCACCCCACCCCCACAGAACACACATTCACAAACCAGGGGACTTTCTTGCTTCAGAGGAATTCATCTGAGTCTGGGGATTTGAGTTCTTCTTGGGCATTGTCTCCTCAGAGGAAAGTCCACACTCTTTAGGTGGCATTTGTGGTCCACTGTAAATTGACCTCCGCTTTCTTCCTTTCCTCATTTCTTTCTGTTCTACACAGACAGTCTGTTTACTCTCACAAGCGGGACTCCCCCTTTCCCTCTTTTGATGTTTCTTCATGTTTCCTTAGTCAGCTCCCATTCTCATCCTGTTTGTATCTTCCCCATCCTGAAAGGCCCAGTTCAAATCCTACCTCCTCCATATCTATCATACTGTTATGTGGCTACTGTGAGGCAATTGTTCCACGAGACTTATGTACATTATTTCTCACAGAGTTGTTGTTGTTGTTTTTTAAAAGATTTTATTTATTTGAGAGAGAGAGATCATAGAGGGAGAGGGAGAAGCAGACTCGCTGCTGAGCAGAGACCCCCGATGCAGGGTTTGGTCCAGGATCCTGAAACCATGACCTGAGCTGAAGGCAGACACTTAATCGCTTGAGCCACTGAGGTACCCTGATCACAGAGTTTAAAACAATCCTGAAAAATAATTACTTTTATTTTTATTTTCAGATGAGAAAACAATCACAGAAAATTAAAAAGTAACTTGAACCTAGGTACTAAATGGCAGAGCCACTGTTTGGGTTCGAGTCTTCTTGACTTAAATGTTCAACTCCACATGCTAGTTTTCCATGAAGCCTTCTGGATTGGACTAACTATACCAGCCCCCACCTCATACCTTCTCTGAACATGCTCTTTTGGCTTGGTTGGGTATGTCTTGTGTTTGGCAGTTAATCATGTGTTATTACCTGGTCACATTCTTGGGTTACTAATTCTTCTTTGATGATAAATCTTTTCTTGCCTTCTTTTCTTCCAGTATAGCTTTGTATCATAGGCTTTTCATGATGAGTTTTGTTTGTTTATAATGACTTCATGAATGAGGTCAGGGAGTGTTATTCCTCGTAGTTGTTATTATGTTTATATTTTTCTGTTAAGTCCAATCAGTTGTCAAATCCTACCGTAATATTTATCTCTATAATAGTTTTAGCAAAGTATCCTCCTCTCCTGTCTTTCTACATATTTATTCCCTTACCCTTTTATTTCCTTTCCGCTTTTCAACAGGAAAATAATTGTAATGAATGGGGGTGCTGGGTGCCTTGGTTAGGCTTCTGACTCTTCATTTCAGCTGGGGTGATGATCTCAGGGTCGTGGGGCCAAGACCCCTGTCAGGCTCTGGGCTCAATGGGGAGTCTGCTGGGCATTCTTTCCCTTTGCTCCTGCCCGTGCTCATGCTCTCTGTCTCTCAAATAAATAAACCTTTTAAATCACTATTTTTTAAAGATTTTATTTATTTATTTTTGAGAGAGAGCAAGCATCAGCACAAGCACAGGCAGGGGGAGTGGTAGAGGGAGAAGCAGACTCCCCGCTTAGCAGGAAGCCTGACATATGACTGGATCCCAGGATTCCCTGGGATAATGACTCTAGCCAAAGGCAGATGCCCAACCAACTGAGCCACCCAGGCGTCCCAAAAAATAAGTCTTTAAAAAAAAAAAAAAAAGTAATGATTACCAGGCATTGCCACTGAAGAGTTTGCATTGAGATGGATGACAGTTTGCTTAAATTCAAGTGTTGTCTGCTAGACAAAGGCTATTTGATAAAAGAATTATGGATACAGTCAGGCTATGGATGTGTTTGGGACGAGGGGTACAAAAAAGTGTTTCTTCGAGGTTTACAGATTGTAAAGTGAGGATTTATCTTGAGAAAAGGTAGCTGTATTTATTTACCTTTTTCAGTTCACTGGTAGAGAAATATAATTAAAGTTGATACAAAGGACTCATAATCGAATCCATGGTATACGCCACCTATCATCTAAACTTTCAAGACCTGCATAACTCCCACTCCCCAAAAATTCCCATTGGTGGCCATACACTGAGTCCTTCTGTCCATTCATAATGGTTATCTACATGAAATATATGGAAAATTTTGCATAGATGAGAAGTAAACAGTGGATTTTGAATTCTTTAGGTTCCTACAAAGCATCAACTTTATTGTGATTATAAAATTTGAAACTGGGGACTATGGGAATAAATCGTGGGCTTATGAATAAATTGTGGGTCTTAAGAATAGTGGTTATTGGCAAAATTTAAAGCATAGATCTTCTGTGCTCTGTGGTTATAGTTTCTGTGTTTTCTAAATCTGTGGCATCATTATATAGATTTTTTTTTTAAGATTTTATTTATTTATTTGACAGAGATCACAAGTAGGCAGAGAAGCAGACAGAGAGAGAGGAGGAAGCAGGCTCCCCATCGAGCAGAGAGCCCGATGTGGGGCTCGATCCCAGGACCCCGGGATAATGACCTGAGCTGAAGGCAGAGGCTTTAACCCACTGAGCCACCCAGGCGCCCCCATTATATAGATTTTGAAGGTAACCAACTAAAGAGCTTTCTGGGAGAAGAAACTATATCTGGAAACAAACATTATGAGTGTAGCTTTGTACAGTGGATCTCAGTGTGGCTGTTTGGGATATTCTGTATACTGTGGGAAAAGAGAAACGATCTTCTGGGAGTCAGGAATTTCAGATGAAATACATTTCAGTATTTTATGTTCAGCTGGGGAAGGCAGGCACATTGAATATAAACTCTTGATTTCAATTCAGTCATGATCTCGGGGTCCTGGGATTGACCCTCACATCAGCTCCACACTCAATGGGGAGTCTGCTGAGGGTTCTCTCTTTCTTTCCCCCTCAGGGCCCTCCCCTTGTGCACATTCGTTCTCTCTCTTGCTTGCTTACTCACTCTCAAATAAATCTTTTTTAAAAAAGAATATAAACAGTGACTGTAAAGTAAATATTGTTGGTAGTCTTGTAGAATCCTTTAAACTAGTGTTTTTTAAACTAGTTTGTTATTCATTAGTGGACTGTGAAAACTGTTTTGAGAGACTTGTTTAGCATTTTAAAAATGTATTAAATAGTATAGAATAGAAATAATAGTATAGAATAGAAAATGGAATGAATTGTGTATAGTAAGTCTATCTTTCTATCTTTCTGTGAAACTGATTTTTTGTCACACACATATACACAAATATACTGGAAAATATATTTTTTACTGTGGCTTATAGTCAAAAAGGTTTGGAAAGATGTTGTAAAGCGTGGCTGTTCGCACAGGATCTCAGATAGTGATGTATAACTAACCCTTACTAGATTCTCAGCTGAGCTGGGACAGACCAGACAGGTGAATGAGCGGTGGCTCAGTGCTCTGAGTGTTGACCTAGTGGTCAAGTCTGCTGCATTGATGAGGACAGAGTGCATTGCTCGTTGTACAAATATGGTCCACTGAAGAGCTTTGCCTGCAGTTTAAGATTGGAGACTTGGTCGGCAGACTGTTTCAATGCTAACCATAAGAACTGATCATAGTTTTTTGGTTGAGGAGAGGTATAGGGGACCATTTTTCCTGAGATTTCTTATTTTTCTCCCCTAACTTCACCTGTCTTTTGAGGTAATAGCTGAGTTTGTTGAGACTATAGACTGGACTGGACATTTGCCATTTGTCTAGCTCTGAACTCCCTTCATTTCTAGAGTGATCATGTGTTGTTGCTGTGGAAGCTGAAGGAAATTGCAGACACATGACTGGGTGAACTTGGTGCAGCCTCTTGGATCCCCATGCCACAGGGCTTTGAATCTGGAGGGAATGGTGTGAGCATGTAGTGGGGGCTTGAGATCGTTCAGGGAAGCAGCAGAGCCAGGAGTCCAGTTGTGGTAATGGCCAGGGACCTGTGGTAGCCAAGCTAGAATGGTGTCCTGATGAGACTGTTCCTGTGTTCTTATAGCTTTCTCTTAATTCATTTTTATCCTAAGGTGAGTGGAACTGGTTTCTGTTGTTTGCACCCAAGAACCCTAAGTGGTTAAAGAATTACAGGAAAAATGTTAGATTGGTTTTTGCCCTAAAACAGCTTAGTGCATAATAGAGAAGGGGTAGGTTAATATGCAATAGACACACGAGTAAGTTAGTAAAAGTTAGCAAGGGGTGAGGGGATTCCGTGTTTCCTGTGTATTCTATTAAATTACAGTTACCCTCAAACTTTGTCAGATGCATCATCAGCAAGAAGTTGTTGAAGCATGTCGTCTTGGAAATACAAATGAATGAAAAATTAGCTGTATTAAGGTGTGGCATATTATGGTTTCAGACCTCCTATTCTTTAAGGAACCTTGGAGGTCATCTTGTATTTCTTTTTTTTTTTTTTTTTTTTTATTACACAGTATTTCAGCTCAGGAGGCTTTGGAGGCTTGCTTAAGACCAGGCAGGTCCTGACAGAACCAGGCTGGAACCAGGGCTCCTATGGGTGGTTTCTCTTGTTGCCCGCAGGAGGAAGCTGGCGTCCTCCTGTCCTCATTTGGACCCTCCCTCACCTTTCCCTGATTCCTGCCTCTTTCCTACATGGTCCCTCCTTCTTATAACCCATCCCTGTGATTTTCTTTTTGCCTGGCTCTTTTCCAGAACAGCCACACCCTTCCTTTCTGTCTTTTAAAATCTTCTGTCTTCCTCAAAGCTGGAAACCGATTCCACTCTTCCTGATCACTGCACAGCCCTCTCTTACTGACTCTTGCTCTTCCTGCTGCCTGTCTGCATCCCCCCACAACTGCTGTCTGGTGGTCCCCCATGGATCTGTTTATCTTTCCAGCTGTTAATGGATGGCAAGGTTTTGGTGGGCTCGGTTTTAATCGTGATGCTTCTTTAGATTCTGCCAAAGCCCCGTGCCTTGACCAAGGAAATGGGGCAAAGTGAGAAAAGGCAATGAAGTCAGAGGCCGAGAAATGTGTTTGAGCCCCATCTTGCCACTCACTTGACTGTGGGACTGTCTGAACCTGAATCTTCTCATCTGTGAAAGGGGCTGTGAGACTCAAATGTGGTTATAGATGTGAAAGCCCTTTTAAACCATAAAGAACCCTGCAAATGTAAGGTTTTATTGTGATGGCACAAGTGCTTAATATGTATTTTAGGGATGAATGATTGAAAAGCACATAAGGTGAAGACAGGTCATTCTTCCCACTGTGTTTGGAGTGTCTCCTGCCACCATATTCCTGACCCCTATATTCTGTGTTCTCTAGTGACATTATAGATGTATTAGTGGTAAAAGAAGAAAAGAAAAGTAGCAAAGCATCTTGATACAATGTGGCTTTTAGGAAAATACTTATTGACTTTAATTAGGCAGAGTACTATATTTGCTTTGATCAGAAATTGTCTGTCAGGGTAAGCAGGCTCATTGGGAGCTGTGCAGAGAGCCCTGACCCATCGAGTTGGCATTGATTGTTTGATCATCCCTAGCAGTTTATTGTAAATGAAGCAGCACTTACGGTTCTCGGTTATTCCTGGAATTGCTGCTATAGTTAGAAGTGAGTTATTCTGTGTGGCAGGAATGGCATATAGAAAAGCCATAATTCTGACTTGCTGACAGGAAAAAATAGCAGATTTTGTATTTAGATTATGTCGTCCTTTTGGCTGGAATCCATCCACTCTGCACAGTATCTTGTGATGCTTTCATCGGAGCACTTACTCTAGGTCTCAGCAAGGCGGGGGGTATTGGGAGCAACTGACAGAAGTCGCTTCCAGAGTTCCGTGGGAGCAGAGTCTCTAGTGAGGAGACTGGAAGGGAAGCAGAGATGCTTTCTTTCCCTAGCCTGGTGCCTGTCTTAGGCCTCAAGGAGAGTCTGTGTGCATGCGGGCTGTGCCTGGGTGCTTCAATTTTTTTTTTTTTTTAATGACAGCTGTTGGGGCACCTGGGTGGCTCAGTTAAGTGTCTGCCTTCAGTTCAGGTCATGATCCCAGGGTCCTGGAACCGAATTCCGCATCAGGCTCCCTCCTCAGCAGGGAGTCTGATCCTTCCTTTCCCTCTGCCTGCCGCTTTGCCTACTTGTGCTCTTTATCTCTGTCAAATAAATAAATAAAATCTGTTTTTAAAAAAATCTGTTAAAAAAAATGACAGTTCTTTCAGTCTCTGGAGGGAAAAAGCCTTGGAATGAGTTCAGTCTCCTAGGTGGATGTTAGGCTGTGAGAAATACTAAAAAGTCAGAGAAGACAGTGATGTAGGTGATCGGAGGCATTTTAAAGTAACTTTTGCCCTTCAGAGGAAAGAGCGATCCTTGGAATCAGGAGTCCTGTGTTTGACTTCCCGTACTCCCACTGACTGGCCTCAAACCTCCCCCGCTTCTTATGAGAATTAAGTGGAAAGTGCCCAGCTCCTCTCATGAGATGTTGCTGGTGCTCTGTATAGACTGGAGTTTCCTCTCCTTGATTGGAACTGTGTTCCATCAAGATGTAATCTGTTTAACAGAAGTTAGGGCCAGAATGTGAATGCTTGCTGCCTGGTAAGCTCTGCATTAGGCTCTTTATTTGCATTAACTCACTTAACCCTTTATAACTGAGAACATGGAGGTTTCGGATGCTAAGTAGCTTGCTGAAGATGACAGGAGCTGGTAGGTGGGGAAGGCAGGATTCACACCCTGCTCAGGATGGCTCACTCTCTTCACGGCCCTGCTAGATTTATGAAGTGGAACTTCATTTATGGCCAGGCTTTTGCTCTGAATCCCTGTGTATTCTTTTGTTCTTCAGAGAGGCTCACAGCCCAAGGCCTTTGCCATGAAGCCTACAATATATTGCTTTAGCACTTAACACCTTTCTGGGTACTTCCACATCAACAGCCCTGTTTGAAAAAGGCATTGTAGGAGCTCAATGAAGACTTTTTGAAAGATCTTTCTGATCCTTTAGGCATGCTTCCTTTAGGATGTTTCCTCTCAGGTTGAGGAATCAGGAAACTGAGGCTGAGAGATTAAAATGTTTTGTCCAGGGGCACACTTGCTAGTTGTGTATCAGCTCAGTAATGTTGCTTACTTTGTTACCTTCATCTTTTCTTTAACAACTGCAGTTGATCTTTAAATAACAGAAAATTTTATTATTTGATAGACACAGCGAGAGAGGGAACACAAGCAGGGGGAGTGGGAGAGAGAGAAGCAGGCTTCCTGCTGAGCAGGGAGCTGGCTGTGGGGCTCCATCCCAGGACCCTAGGATCATGACCTGAGCCAAAGACAGATGCTTAACAACTGAGCCACCCGAGCACCCCCCCCTTATGATTTTCTTGATAACGTTTTCTTTGCTAATTGACTTTATTATAGGAATACAGTATATAATATATAAAACATACAAATATGTGTTAATTGACTATTTGTGTTATTGGTAAGGCTTCCAGTTAGCAGTAGGCTATTGGTAGTTAAATTGGAGGGGGGAATAAAAAGTTATATGCTGATTTTTGATGTGGGAGCAAGTGTGCCTAACCTTTGTGTTGTTCAAGATTCAACTGTATTTGATTATTTATTGATTATCTAATATGTGCTGGTGACCAGCACTGACCAGGACAAAAGTCCCTACCCTCTTGGAGCTTGTATTGTTATGTTAGGTTTCCTCCCTGGCCTTAGGGCTGTGCCTGCTGAAATAGTTTTTTAAGGTCTAAGAAATTTAGTCTTAAAATTTTTTAGGCAGCTTATTTCAGGAAATATTTCTAAATTACATATTTTTCTTTTCAATTTTTCTAGGTTCATACTTTAACTTTCAACTTTTGTATTTTCTACTTCAGAAACCAAATTGTAAGGTTTTTACGGCGAGATAAACACAACACCAGGCAAAGTGGGTGCAAGGCAAGATTTATTAAAAACGCTCTCCCGCGAAGTTTCAGGGCTCAGGAGAAGGGGAGCCAGGAAAGTTGCACCGGGAGGAGGTGGGCACCCTCGGGCGAGGTTCCGCGACTCTGGAAAGCAGAGTGGGGGAAGTCGCACCCAAGGCATGGAGGAGGGGACTTTTAAGGGTCCTCGAGGGAAGTTCAGGGGTCTTTTGGCAAGGTTCCCTTATTTGGATATTTCACCTGCTCTTCGGGGTCCCATTGGTCCACTGGAGCCTGGGGCGGGGGTCTCAGATTCCCCCTTGTCAGGGTCCCATCGGGTTCCTGCTTGGGTCTTTGTTCTCCTGTCCAAGCTCAGGTTTTGTGGCGGGAACTTTCGCCTTCTTAAGTAGCCCTTTCTGCCAGCCCAACACAGACCAAAAGCTTTGATTCCTTTAAGGTGTACATATAGTGACTCACTGTGTGTGTTTTAGTAAAAACAACCAGATACCCAAAGTGTTGTAGTCTGACTCTTGTCATTGATTTTTAACCATCATCCCGTCTATTTTTATTGTGTAAATCTGACAGTGGCCTTTGGCCAAAAGCCATCCTATTCTGATCATACTTATGAATATTAACATGGTCTATTTCTATGTCTCTTCACTATTCAAAGTTTAATTGTATATTCTTCCCTTACACAGATACCTGTATTTCAAAAGATGTCCTTGACAATTTAAGAGGGTTTATCTTCAGACTAATAGATTTCTAGGAGTTTAACATCTTGGAAAATAGTTGTAAAATTCCTGTTGTAGCCAAGCCCTGTTCAGACCCACAGAGTTGTGTTTTGTTTCTGTTAGTTCTTCCTCATTCAGGAAGTATCAGACTTTGTCTCCTGTATGAGACTTTGTAAATCAAAGAATTGTGAGACCCCACAAAATTTCCCTGCTCCCCCTTTTTAATGAAAAGTAACATCTACAAGACCAGGAAAGCAGTCCTCTGATCATAGAAATAAAAGCAATTTTTTCAAAAACTTGAAATTTTGTAAGTAAATTAGTGTGGAAGAATTCACTGCTATTATCAAAGAGCTTTTGATTACTCACTCTTATTCTTCCCATTTTCTGAGCTTCTTTGCTTTGGGAATGGGACCCAGTGAATCTTATTATTTTTAAAGGGTATCATGCGATTCCTGCTGGTCAGTTTTTTTTAGCATTAAAGATTTTCTTTTTGTATCTGTAACAAGAAACTTAAATTGATTTCTTGGAATTATCCAGCGTATTTAGACACTGATCTTGCTCTTTCCTACCTGTTCTTAAAATAAATAGAGAGCATCTTGCTTGCTTTATGTGGAAAGAGATGTTATTTGAATGAAGCTTTTGCACAGTCTGTAGCAGCAAAAAACTCATCCTGAATGAGGACAGGTGTCATTTCATATAAAGTGGATCAGCAATTTTAGATTTAAGTACTGATAAGAGTGTCTAGCATGTCTTTTAAGTGCTTTATGGGTGTTTTTACATTTTTATCATTAGAGTGTCAGTTTTTTGGGAGCAGAGATTTTGTTGTTATTGAATCAGCATATAAAAACATCATAGTAGGGGCGCCTGGGTGGCTCAGTGGGTTAAGCCGCTGCCTTCGGCTCAGGTCATGATCTCAGGGTCCTGGGATCGAGTCCCGCATCGGGCTCTCTGCTCAGCAGGGAGCCTGCTTCCCTCTCTGCCTGCCTCTCCGACTACTTGTGATTTCTCTCTGTCAAATAAATAAATAAAATCTTAAAAAAAAAAAAAAAACTTTTTAAAAAAAAAAAAAAAACATCATAGTAGGGGCGCCTGGGTGGCTCAGTGGGTTAAAGCCTCTGCCTTCAGCTCTGGTCATGATCCCAGCGTCCTGGGATCGAGCCCCACATCGGGCTCTCTGCTCAGCAGGGAGCCTGCTTCCTCCTCTCTCTCTGCCTGCCTCTCTGCTTACTTGTGGTCTCTGTCTGTCAAATAAATAAATAAAATCTTTAAAAAAAAAATCATAGTAAATGTGTATTATCTAGAAATTCTGTTACTGATCCTGTTTTTCTTAAGAGTTTAATCTCTAGGGTAGTGCCACAAATCAATACCATTTTATTGTCCTGTCCAGTAATACTGGAGGTCTGTTTGAAAATTAAGTACTCTCTGATTTCAATATAGTGTGGCTTGCAGTAGAGAAGGCTAATGGAAAAAGCAAACTCTCCTTTACTATAGGTTTTCATATAATCCTAGTTCTAGAAAAACCTTGGTGATTTTTGGCTGACTCTCAAATCTTAGATGAGGCTCAGAACAGCCCTGTGACTTTTGAGTTCAAATTATAATATGCAATCTGATGGTGCATTTTAAAATCCTTTGTGAGTTATAAAAGGATTTATGCTGTAGTCTTTGTTAAAGAGCTGGGGGCTGGTGGAACCTATAGCTCTCTTCCTGATCTGAAAAGCTTTGAGTAAGTGTCCCTTTCCTGATTTGGGGCAGGCTTTTTTTTTTTTTTTTTAAGATTTTATTTATGTATTTGATAGAGAGATCTCAAGTAGGCAGAGAGGCAGGCAGAGAGAGAGAGAGAGAGAGGGGGGAAAGTAGGCTCCCTGCTGAGCAGAGAGCAATGCTGCTCAAAGGCAGAGGCTTAATCCACTGAGCCACCCTGGTGCCCCTGGAGCAGACTTCTTAATGCTTTAGAGCATGGAGTCCATCTGGTACATTTTCATTCCTCCGTGGCAGTAGCATATAATAGCATGCTTCCAGGAATACTCAGAGAAGCCCCAGACGTGTTGTTAGCAAATACTGCTGATGAACCAATAGTGCTGTGCTTTGCCCAGGTCAAAAAGAGTATTAGAGAGTTTTTCCCCATTTATGAAGCAGGAGGGATGAGACTAGCCCCTTCCTTCTACAGGACCTTTGCACATGCTAATCCTTTACTGTTTTCTCCCCACCTCCCTGGATATCCATTACATCTCAGCTCAGTATTACTTCGCTCTTGAGTCCGGCACCAGATGACACTCTTCTTATTATATCTCTCTCTTTTTCCATCATGGCCTTTTAAACTCTTTATCATTACCCCTTTATGTGCATCATTGTTTGATTCCACTGTAGACTGTCCGCTCCATGTAAGCAGGGACCATATTGTTCCTTTTCTTTATTGTGGCCTCCTAATATAGGTCAGTTTCTGGCAATGAAGAACTGCTCAAAATAATGAATTTCCTAAATGTGACATTCGAAACTCTGATTCTGAGCTGAAGCAAAGTGTTAATTAGCATGTAGCTAATTTCACATTGCTCTTTTGATGCAGGGCAGGGTATCTGTTCACATAATTAAAATAATTGATTATATTAATTTTTTAAAACCTGAGAGTATAAGGATTTATTCTTTGACTCTTGTTAACATTGTCCCTGTCAAAATAGCCAAGTCGAAATTGTCATATCAAAATTCATACTTGTATCCTCTTCCTGGCCTCCAGAAGATGACATTGTGACAGGATTGATTTTAAATTGCTTTTATGTTTTCATTTGTGCCATCTCCCACTTTGATCATAAGGTCCTGTGGGAATACTGGCCTGCAGCCTTGGAGGTTACCCATACTCATCTCCTTTTCCCCACCCCCTTTGTACTTCTGCCATGTACTGCTTGGGATTGTGCACTTCCCAATGTAGAGTTCTGATGAAGTGTATTGAATGAATGACAGAAAACAGACCGTAATCTGTCTTAACTCGGAAATGACTAACGGTGGTTACTCCTTAGCTGCAAAAATTATTTGATTCTACTGTTAAAAAATTTGTGAGAGGCATCTGGAGAGTTGTTAATAGAGAGTTCTGTGGGGGCGCCTGGGTGGCTTAAGTGGGTTAAGCTTCTGCCTTCAGCTGGGGTCATGATCTCAGGTTCTTGGGATTGAGTCCAGCATTGGGCTCTCTGCTCAGCAGGGAGCCTGCTTCCTCCTCTTTCTCTCTCTCTGCCTGCCTCTCTGCCTACTTGTGATCTCCCCCTGTCAAATTAAAAAAAAAAAAAAAAATAGAGTTCTGTGTGCGTGTTTTGGGCAGGGGGTGGAGGGTGGTGGTTGGTGATGAAGATGGTGGGATCAAGTACTTTAATTCTACAGAATCAAGCTGGTATCTTTATGTTGCTACCTAAGTTTTCAAGGAAGAATGCCTCAAAAAATACTGGGAGAACAAAAAGCATTTTTCATTAGATTTATTCCTAGGCCTTCCCCCTTTCACCGTATTGTAAGATATTTCACCATTAAAATGAGGCCAAGTTGGGGGAGGGTAATTCTAAAGGAAATGTATCTTTGGGTGTCCTATTGTTCACAGCCTCAGGAGGGAGGTTATTGATGGAAAAGCACAGGGTCCTCACTTAAACTATACAGGGCGCTCTATGCCAGGAAGCAAAGTCCCTGGCTTCCTTTCTTGAAGCATTGAAAATATCATCTTCTGAGATGCTTCTCTGTCCTCTCAGTGTCCTCACCAATTTTCTTTTCCTTCTTCCTCCCAAATGCTTTTTCCTGCCCACTTTTGGTTTGGGCTGCTTCCTTAATAAAAGTGTCCTCTTACTTTCTGATGCAATTACCTCTGCAGCTGATTTATTTATTTATCCTTGTTTTTTAGCTCAGCTCTAAACGGACTTTGGAAAGTAGAGAAGAAAATCCAGTCTGCTTTTTGGAGGACTTTGGACAGCCGAATAAATGCAGGTATATACATTTGCATATTTTTAAAGAAGGGCCAAAAGGAAAATAGCTTTTAGAAAGAATAATGAAACTGATGTTGGATTTACAGGGCTATGCGCCCTTATATCTTTTACTTTAAAAGTATTGGTATTTTAATTTTTGTTTGTTTCCAAATTTGAGTGTGCTGGTTTAAAAATCCCGAGTATGGAAATATAGGAATTCCAAAGTAAAAGGTAAACTTCCCTTATAATCCTTCCTAGATATTCAGCACTTTAACAGTTTATTGTATGTTTTTCCATATTATGCATATGCATGACCGAAAGGGTCATATTATACACATTATGCTTTTTTCACTTTGCTGTATGTCCTGTATGTCTGCCAGTGTGGGTTCATGTAGCTTTATCTCACCTTTTTTTAACAGCTGTATAGTAATCTTTTATGTTGATTGTTCTCGTTTTGTTTCATCTCCTGTTGGACATTGCCAGTTGTGGTTTTTCTTATTTTAAGTGGTGCCACACCTTGTACATATATAATTTGTATACTTACCTGATCATTTCCTTGGGGTGAAAGGGTATAACCCCATCTCTGAGTTCTTCCCTTGCCACACCTCTATAGGATCTCAATGACTTTACATTGTAAAGCCGACTGCAGCTGTTTTGTTTTCTGTGTCTATTTTTCATTGTGGGGTGGAGTTGGGAGCTTCAGTGTTGGGTTTAAAAACTTTCTTCCTTGACAGTTGATCTGAACCCTCAGGGTAAGTTATGAGCTACTCTTACAGCCTGTGTTCTGGAAGATTCTGGTTTTCAAGGTGAAACAAGTAAAATTGAGTGCCTCTCAGTTGTAGCATTGAGGCATATCCGATTCGTGTCTCTACTGTAAGTATCTTGCCTCACCAGGGCAGCTAATAAACAAGCACATGAGTTTGGTGAAAAGACCTGTGGCTGTTGTCCATACTCTTGATTTGTCTTGTTTGGAGGAGCTTCCTTGGGCCTTTCTGCAAGCGCCTATTAAATGTAAGGTTCTGTGCTAGGTACTGGGAATATCTATGATATCACTAGATGAATGACATGGTCCTTGCCCTTAAGAAACTCCCAGCATACATGATTGAGAGAGACAGACATGTGCATAAGATGGTCATAACCCAGTGTGGTTAGTACAGCGAGGTGATCTTGGGAGAGGGCATCTAACTTAGGGGATGGGATGGAGGTTCCTAAGTCCTTCTTGGAGGAGGTAATGTCCAAGCTGAGCTCTAAAGAAAATTGCAGCTTGCCATGAAGAGGATGAAGTGGGGAGGTATTCCTGGTAGAGAAACCAAGATGACCAAAGGCAGGAAGGTGTGAAAAACAGGACGGGGAGGGAGCTGGAGTGACAAGAACGATGAATGGCAGCTTTGTTGGTTTTCAGGCATGAAGTCAGAGGCTAGGAGTAATGGAAGATGAGGTTGGGGGAGTGGGGTGGGGAGCTAGCTGGCAGGCAATGGAGGGGCTCTGTGAGGAGTTTGAGATGGCACTTGTAGATTAATGGGAAGCCTTTGGAGGATCTGATATGTGTTACAGAGACATTACTTTGAGGGCCAAATGAAGGTTGGGTTGGCAGGCAGAAGGAAAGTAGAAACCTGGGGTCAGGGAAGTTAGTTTGTGTCTAAGTGATTGGTGTCAGAGTGAGGGGAAGAAAAAATGTATAGGGTTTTCCTTTGTTCCCCCTACTTTCTGCCCCGTCTAAGGCTAAGTAGCTGGCTGACTCTTCGATCCTTGTTACCCTCCCTTTAGTGGGGAGCAGAGGTGAATGACTTATTTACGAGTTTCTCAGTAACAAGTTCTGACCTCTTCAAAGCAAGGCTTCCAGCCCTCATTCTCCTGTCACAAAGTGCTGCCCATCCTCCTATCTGCCCACGGAGTGACAGAGACCTGGCTCTGTTCATTAGTTTTCAAGACACTTCCATATGGCTCATGAACCCGAATTGGTAGTCCTTTTGTGTGTGCCATCTCAGAGCCAGCCCTGGGCTAGACTCGGGGAATGAGGATAGAAAAGACATAGTTCATGCCCTCACTGAGCTTCCTGGTTAGTGGGAGATAGACAAAGTTAAAAGACCATTTGATCTGTGCCATGGGTCAATTCAGAAGTAAAATGATTCTGGTAGAGCTAGCTGCAGCATTAACATCAGTGGTTCCAGAATGAGCCGCATTTTTCAACTACTACTTGTGTGCCAATAGAGAAAACAAATTTAGGCTGTGTCTAAAATTATTCTGATTTTTGAGAACATGATCTAATCATAATTAGAATGCATAATGGATTATGTGTGTAATTAGAGTGGATGGTTTCACCTCTTATACCTTCTGATGCGTTTGATTTTCAGAGAGGCAAGGTGCAGGGAGAGGTACTTAACTTGCTTGAGAGGTAGTTCTGACTGCTTCCATTACCTTCCTGACAGTCTCTTGCACCACTCGAACTTTTAGCACATAGAATGACCACACAGTCTTGTTTTCCTTCCACTACAGTATCTAAATATAAAAGAGGACTGCAATGCCATGGCTTTCTGTGCTAAAATGAGGAGCTCTAAGAAGACGGAGGTGAATCTGGAGGCCCCCGAGCCAGGAGTGGAAGTGCTCTTCTATCTTTCTGATAGGGAGCCCCTCCGGCTGGGCAGCGGAGAGTACACTGCGGAGGAGATCTGCATCAGGGCTGCGCAGGAATGCTGTGAGTACAGGTTGCCCGGGGCACATATCCGCTGTCCAGCAGGTGCATCCCAGTGTCTCTGCCCACCCCCCCGCACCCTGGAACTCTGCTGTGTGGGTTCTGCCCTGCCTCTGCCACTTACTTGCATTTGACTGTAGGCCAGTGATTTTAATTTTGGAAGTTTGACTTTTCACTTTCTTGATCGTAAAATGTCTTGTTCTTGCTCTGTCACTCATGACTTTGGGATACCAGGAAATGATGCTTGCTTGCTGTGGAGGCTCAGTTTTTATTTCCCCTACCTCTAGGAAACTGGAATCATATCAGCACTAAATGAATAAAAACAGGGAGTACAAAGTTACATGCTCAGTAATGGCATCTCTCAATATCTGAATGATTGTTCAAAACTTCTTCTGAAAAGTGTGATCCTTTCTTTCGCCACTTTAATCTGCTCCCTCCCCCATGATTCTGACTTGAAGTGAGAAGTTGAGTGTCACTTTGTGGCTTGGTCAGAATGCCAGCTTGTAAAAAGGGCAGTGAGGCTGTGAACAACATGGTCTTTTTTTTTTCCCCCCCTCCATGTGAACCTTGTCTTACTTAAGTTAGCCTGTTGCCCTCGGAAGGTGAGAAACCAAACTGAATAACAAAATGAAGCCCTCTTTGTTATCCTTTGAACTTGGAATCAGTCATAGCTTTTTTCTACACCCTTGTATATGACTAGTAAAGTTAAATCATAGAAACATAAATATACGATCTGATCTCCTGGGATTGTGGTCATGGTTGTATAACTGTAAATATACTAAAATTCACTGAAATTTACAGTAAAATGGGTAGGCTTTATAATATATAAATTATATCTTAATAAAGCTCTTTCTAAAAAAAAAAAAAACTATTTTATGATGATGATATGACTAGTGATGATGGCCAGTCGTCTGATCCGTGTTTCATTTATATATCATCTTTAGCCCTCAGGACAATATATTGGGATAGTGGAGACATTTCAAGAAATACTTACCTAGTTTGTGATACAGCTTATCTAGGAACCCATATATATAGATATATCTCTATATATCTATATATCTCTCTCTGTATATCTGCCTCAAATGCTTTAAATACCAGAGTTCCAATAAAAGGGGAGAGATTGGTGCTACAGGGAAGAGTGTAGTAGGCCCTTACTAACTAAACACGACATTGGATAAAATCAGCTGAGCTATGTAAATTATTAGGGGGGAAATGTATTAATCTTCTAAAGTTGTTTTGACTATATAAAGAACCAGCTCTTGACAACACTTTTTTTTTTTTTTTTTTTTTTTTTAAAGATTTTATTTATTTATTTGACAGAGAGAAATCACAAGTAGATGGAGAGGCAGGCAGAGAGAGAGAGGGAGGGAAGCAGGCTCCCTGCCGAGCAGAGAGCCCGATGCGGGACTCGATCCCAGGACCCTGAGATCATGACCTGAGCCGAAGGCAGCGGCTTAACCCACTGAGCCACCCAGGCGCCCTCTTGACAACACTTTTAAAAGGATTTGTAATTAGCAAAACAACTAGATGTAAATTATTGCTTCTAATGTATTTTTTTAAGGTGGTGTTTTTTTCTCCTTTCCCTTGGGGTTTGGTTTATAGTGTTTATTCTGTTAGTCCAGCCATGGTGTTTGTACAGAATTGCTGGGCTGCAGTTAATGAGAGAGCAAGGGGCTGCTGCTATAGAAGAGGGGAGAGAGCCTGAGTCCGCAGGCAGATGTAGCCACTGAGTCTGCTGTAGGTCCGGGCTCAGGGCCAGTCGGTGTAGGGCACCGGCTTCCAAGCCCAGTCTGGAGAGAATGAGTGGGCTCTTTAATAACTGACTCAGGGGAGTGTTGCAAACATTTATTGATTTTAAAAAGTGTATGAGTACAGAATGCCACATGTTTTTATAGCTCTGCTTATTATTATAGTAAGTAGTATTTAGAGGCAGTATTGTTTTCTTCTCTGTTGTCCATTAAAGATATGGTCTCTTTTTGTTCTTTCATCTCTCATTATTTTACTTCCTCATTCCCTCTGTCTTGGTTTGAATCGTTAAGTCTGCATTTTATTAGCCGAATAGCCTTGAATTAGGCTAAATCTCGGGAGGCCACAGTTCCTTCACCTGTAAAATTGCAAAGATATTAATTACCTCATTAAGTGTCAAGAGGATTAAAAGATAATCAGTGTACAGTGTGTTAGCCTGATGCCTGACACTTAACTCTCAGTAAATGTTAGTGTTGTTGTTACCATTATTCAGTACTTTTGTATAAAAAGCTATCTTTGATCTTCCTATTATAAGTATGAATAGTATTAAAGTCAGACCTATGGTAGAATACATATTGTTGATTACAAATTACACTTCAGTATGTACGTGTCAGTGCACATTCAAATCTACGTACTTGTGAGTAGAGGCTGGGTTTCCAGGCTGGCTCAGAAGGGCCAATTCATGACTGAACAACTATAGTATACCTAAAACATAGTCTTAATAATATTGGATCTAGGGGCGCCTGGGTGGCTCAGTGGGTTAAGCCGCTGCCTTCGGCTCAGGTCATGATCTCAGGGTCCTGGCATCGAGTCCCGCATCGGGCTCTCTGCTCAGCAGGGAGCCTGCTTCCTCCTCTCTCTCTCTGCCTGCCTCTCTGCCTACTTGTGATCTCTTTCTGTCAAATAAATAAATAAAATCTAAAAAAAAAAAAAAAAAAAAATAATAATAATAATATTGGATCTAGAACTCGTTTGCTTTTGTTCCCAAATAAAAATGCTCTTTGAAGTTTACCCCCATCTTCTCTGTTGTAAGGGACTTCTGAGGGATGAGTCCAGATACCTTGAGCAGAAGGAATTGAGGGCTTCCAGTGAGGGGGCATCAGGATGCCAAGGCATTTGTTGCATCTTCATGCAGTGTGTGTGTGCTGGAGAGAGTTGGTGGCTAAATGGATGGGCAGGGGCGGTGAGGGTTCCCGGTGTGTGTCTCGCTTTAGAGGTCTGATTTGGGAAGTGCCGATTACCTTATATTTCCATATATTTTTCGGTTAAGTTGACTGTATCTTAGCTTGAGGCTTGGTCATGTATGAAAATATCAGTCATAACTGAGTATGTGCAATCACCACCTTCTTCCCTTCCCCCATGCTTTTAGATCACAAGTATGTGTAATTTTAATTATGGGCTCAGAAGTAAGTGGAAAGGTGCTTTCCTGGCCTGGGGATCTCCTTTGTCTTTTTAACCCTTCCTGTATCAAAGGAGGCAGTTGGTGGTGGGGGGAGGCAAGGGAGCACTATAGGACCACTTTTGTTAAGCATGTATCTTCTTATTAGTTGGCTACTAATAAAAAATATTTATGGTAACTATACAGAGTACTTAAGAAGTGTATTTATTATTAATGGTAATAGATTTTTATCACTGACAAAAATCAATTTGGTTATTTATTCTAACTCACGATTTCATGTACTACTGCCAGGAACTTCTTTGCATGTTTAATGCATAATCGGAGTGTGTTAGAATTGGTAAAACATTTCTGTACGAGACAGATTGGGGATTTCCCGAACTCCAATAATGTTTCTGGGATTAGCAAGGTGCCTGCCCATCAGGTGGGATCTGGGAATGTGGGCTGGCATATTTTTTCTTTTAGGCAGGATTTGTTAAGACTGTCATAGACACCGTGATGAGAAATACCATTAGACTTTTATTTTCAAATGGGTTTTATCTGGTTTGCCAGGAGCTATAGTACATATTCCTGGGGAGCCATGGTTCTAAATTATCATGATTAAAACTGCCTGATTAAACATGGTTGGAAGTCATATTTGCCATGAAAGGATAAAAATGTGACCTAGATTCTTCAGATAGAGCTCCTTGTCTTTTTTTACATCCTGCTTCAGGAACAAATGGCCTAATGTATCTGTCTTTAATTTTCTGATATGTTCCTTACCTATTCCCAGGTATCTCTCCCCTGTGTCACAACCTCTTTGCCCTGTATGACGAGAACAGCAAGCTCTGGTATGCCCCGAATCACGCCATCACTGTTGACGACAAGACATCCCTCCGGCTCCACTACCGGATGAGGTATGGGGGCCCGCTTGGCTGCCTCTTGTTGGGGTGTGACAGTCAGCCCGGAGCCCTGAGTCACTTACTGGGAAGATTTATAGTCATTTTGTAATTGGTGAGTTTTGTATTTGCTTGGTCTGAGAAAGGACTTTTTCAGTATTTGAGATACAATTCAAGATGAATTCGATCACCACCGTCTGCCACATTTTAGAAAAGACATTGTTAGGATGCAGAGGGTATTTTGAATAGAATTAGTATCCTACAGCAGAGTTTTTCAAGCAGTGAATCATGGTTATTAATTTAATTTAGTGAGTTGTGACCAGAATTTGTCTTAAAAAAAAAAAAACAAAAAAAACCCCACAAAAAAATGAACAGGCGAGAATAGGTAATACTGGCGTACACACATATCCTGAGAGTATTATTTTTTCACAACTTCTGTTTGAGATATGAAGATGTATGTACCAGGTCATGATACAATAAATGATTTCTTCTTAAAAGTTCCAGCTAAAATGTTTGAGAAACCACTTGAGGGATTCCCTAGAAATCCTAGGTTGGTCTTGCTCTCAAGGGGTAGATGTGATCCACTCCCTGAGGATTTTTATCTAGTGGGTGGGACCCAAGTTTTTCTTCTGATGAGTAAAGTACTTGCCTTGTTTCCTGTATCTTGGACTTTCTTAGATGTCATGTTGTCTCCCAGGGTGGCACATTCAGTACTTCACTGTAGAGTCTTGAGTTTATAAGCCCATTTGCACTGTACCCAGAATTGAAAATAGGTCTGTTAGATACTAGTTAAGCACAAGTGAATGTGTACTTAATTTATAAAAAGGGTGAATTCTTTTTGAAAAGCATCTTAATTTACATAGAGGTGATAAAATCTGTGGATTCCCTCAGGGGCTAATGGAATGTAGGGACTAGCTTGAAAAGCCCTCGGGGATCTGGGAGGCTCTCCCCAATATCTTAGCTGCTGTTTCCTTTGGGAAGTTGTTAGAGTTGTTAACATTCCAGACTGGCCTGGGTGCTTTTCTTAGCGGCAGTTGAACCAGATCTTTCTTTGGTAATCATTCTAGGGCTGACATTTTTTTCATCTTCTTCTTTCTATACTCACCCAAGGTTTTACTTAAAGGGGAAAGGTGTGTAGCATGTGAGATTTCACGCCCCAGATTTAGGGAAACATTCACTCCACCCAGCTGAGCCTCCTGACTATATTTGGATTTGTTTTTCAAAGTGTAATCTTGCTTTCTGTGGCCTCAGGGGTTGGCTCTGTGATCCAGCATTAAAATGTATCTTTGAAGCTGGCAGTCCAGGAAGTGGGCATGTCACTGAGTTCTAGTCTTTTTCCTTGTAGATCTCTCCACTTGGCTCAGAATCTGGAATGGTAGAATTGGGGACTTGGATGAGACCTGAGTTTACCTAATTCAACTACTGCAGTTGTTTAGGGAGAACTGTGCCCCAGATGAAGAAGTGAGTTACCCAGAGTCACACACCTAGTGAATCCTCTTGTCAGCCCCAGTGCCCTCCTTGAGACACTGGTCTTTGTTGAGTGTGTGTGTCCCTCACTCACCATTAAAAGCTAGTTATCTTCGCCTCCTCCTTGTTTGGTTAGCTGCCAGGAAGTGCTGGGCTACTTCATTTTTTGGCACCTCGACTTTTTACCTGACATTGCGCTTTCAACAGGATATTGCTTTGTTACCACAGGCTCTTTGAACTTGGAAAAAAGATCCCACCCAAAGCTAAAACATTTGCATTACAACAAACTACAAAAACTTTGAAACCTCATAATCTCACCACTAAAGAAGGTGTAATACAAAACAAATGTTAGTGACTATTTTAGTGAAATCCCAGCTCTATTTTGGGAAATACTCTGTGCTTCAATTTTAATTTTGTTTTTAGATAATGCTTTTAATAGTTCTTTTAATAATATATCTTAATATAAGCCTATGTTTTATTCCTTTTCTAGAAAAAAAATATTTTCTTGATCTTTTACTATCCATTAGTAAAAAGAAATAGAAACCTAGGGAGAATTTGTTGTGTATAATATCTGTATGTAAACTTAGAATATGCAGTCATTTGTAATGTAGTTTTCTCAAAAACTTGCAAGGAAGGCGTATCTCCTTGATAGGTCTATCTTTTTATCTCTCTCTCCCTCCCTCTTCCTTCCTGTGTCGTTCCTCCACGCCATTTTGAAAAGGAATCTACGCAGCTGTTATACTATATTTATTTATGCCATTCTTTATTTTTTTTCCATTAGCATGTTCTAATTTGGGACATTTGTGTGTGGCCCAAGGTTGATGAACATCTTGATAATTAATTTCTTTTTAAGATTTTATTTATGTATTTGACAGAGATCACAAGTAGGCAGAGAGGGTGGCAGAGGCAGGGGATACAGGCTCCTTGCTGAGCAGAGAGCCCGATGTGGGACCACATCCCAGGACCTTGAGATCATGACCTGAGCTGAAGGAAGAGCCTTAACCCACTGAGCCACCTCGGCGCCCTGATAATTAATTTTGAAAAGGAGTGTAGAGCATCTTTTCATGTATCGGTTGGCTGTCTGTATGTTGTCTTTGAAAAATGTTGGCGTCTTCTGTCCAGTTTTTTTTTTTTAAGATTTTATTTATTTATTTGACAGAGAGAGAGAGAGGAGGAAGCAGGCTCCCCGCTGAGCAGAGAGCCCGATGCGGGACTCGATCCCAGGACCCCGAGATCACGACCTAGCCGAAGGCAGTGGCTCAACCCACTGAGCCACCCAGGCGCCCTTCTGTCCAGTTTTTAATTGGATTATTTATTATGTGGTTTGAGTTGTAGAAGTTCTTTATTTTGGATATTAGTCCCTTAAGCTATGTCATTTGCAATTATCTTCTCCCATTTGTTAGGTTGTGTTTTTGTTTTGTTGAGGGTTTTTCTTGCCTGTGCAAAAGCTTTTTGTTTTGGTGTCTTCTCAGTAATTCAGTTTGTTTTTGTTTCCCTTGCCTCAGGAGACCTACCTAGAAAAAAACGTTCAGAGGCTGATGTCAGAGAGATGACTGCTTGTGTTTTCTTCTAGGAATGTTACAGAATTGTTGAATCATTATATTGTATACCTGAAACTAATATAACACTGTATGTTAATTACATTTGAATTTAAAACAAAGTATAGAGTTTCTCTTTTCAAGGTACCTTTTGGTTTTGTCCTACTAGGACAGAATTAGGAAGGTGTTGATTTTGGTAGTTACTGATTTAAAGGTTTTTGGTTTTTGTTTCGTCATTTTATTAAATAAAAGGCTTTGGCCATGGGCAATTTCTAGAGACCCAGCCTTGCTTTAGGCTCTGCTTAGCCATTACTGAGGTAGCAAAGCTGCCCATTAGTTTGATTTCCTCAGTCTCATCTTGTCTGAACATCTTGCCAAAAGATTTCCAAATCAAAGCTGGTCCCACAGGGCTCAGACAACAGCCTCAAAGAATTGACTGAAGATGATGTTCTGTTCAAAGAGGGTAGGTTGGTCTGTTGGCTTTACCAGGTCTGAGGACTCTTTCTCATAGAGACTGAGTGGGATATGGCACAAGAGGACCGTGCCTTGGACTGGTTCAAAGAGAAGCTGTCCTCCGTGCTTCTCTTTCGAACAACCTCCTCCATCCCGGAGATCCTTTTGCCCCTTCTCCCAGGTGCCTTTCCATATTGCACAGAACTCTCGTTTTCTCATCACCACCGTCTTCTACTGCCACACAGAATTTACCTGTCTGCGCGGCTTCTTTGCGAGCCATGCTTTGAGTGTTTGCATAAAGAGTGCCTAGCACGGGGTAAATGTTCAGAATTTCTTCACTACTATTCTCCATCGTCCTGTTTAGACCCGTTCACCTGTCTCCTTCCGTGCAGATTCCTAGAACTCCTAGCAGATGTCTGCTTATTATGTGAATGACAAAAACTTTCTGTTTCGGACTTGACTTGGTAGCCAGGGGAGCTGGCTGTGTTCTCATGGATTTTTTTTTTTCTCCCCCAGTCTCAGCTCTTTCTTTATTTACTCAGTTGGTACCACCCATTGACCTCTTACTTTCTGCTTTCCTGAGATTGCTGATCCTCATTGAGTCCTCTCGTCCTGGGCTCTGTCCTGCCCTTGAAGAGTAGACTCCTCAGTCTAGTGAGAGCATAAATGCCAGCCTCTTCCTCAGCTGATAGCCTCACGCCTCTGCCGTTACCAGGGCCTGATCGCCTCGCATAAGAGCGTGAGAGGACAGTCCCACTGCCGTGGTTCATGCTACACATGGGCCCCATGGATATATGGTTCTTTGTGTGAGTGAGAGACACCAAAACCCACTGTCAGATTCTCAGTCACTTTCGTAAATTACAGGGATGATGGGCTATATAGAATCCAGGAAAGTTTTAAAATGTTAATTTTACTTTTATAGTAACTTCCTTATCCATCCTTCCCTTTCCATATTAATTGCGGCTTCTTGAACTAGTCCGTTCATTTGTCGTTTTTCTTCCAACAATCATGTATTAAGTGTCTGTTGTATGATGGGGGGTTCAATCCTGAACAAGACAGCTGAGGCCTCTGCCCCCACAGAGCTCACGGCATTGTCCAGACTATTGCCATAGGCATCTGCTTGTCTGTGGATATCCTGCCTCACATGAACTAGCCTCGCAGTCTTCTCTGCCAGCTGTGTACTGTGCTGGCTCTAAATCCTGGCATTTATTTATAGTGGTCCCAGCTTCTCTTCCCAGTCCTCGCCTCCCTTCCCTGCCACTTCCCCTGGCAGTGGAGGGCAGTTTTTCCCTCCTTTGGCACCTCATCAAAGCCTCTCTTCTGTCCAGGGACAACTTATCTATTAGGCACAGTGCCTAGGGCTCATAATATTGTTAAGGACTCACAAAAGTGCTTTAATTTCTTTTAAAATCAGAGAAAAAAAATGAATGTAATGTAGCCTGGATTATATTAATCTTTATGTCAACACAAATATGAAATATAACTTGAATATTTTTTTATGAAGGAAAAACTCTGGGCTGCATGAAAGTCACAGTGTTGTTATCCTACTTATGAGACATACCCCTTTTATATTACTTCATTGCTATTGTTGGATTTGACCGATATGCCATATATATACACATAGACAAGGAACTCCAGAGCACTAGGGACTATGCCCTTTGAATCCTAGCCTGGCATAGGGCCTGGTGTGTGTAAGCTTTGCAAATATAGCTCAGTGACGGATGTCTGAGTTTAGTGGTAGCACTTTTTTGGGAAGAAATTTTATTTGTTGCTTCTTCTACCATAGTTGTTTTTGGTCAGCCCCTGGGCATGTCAAGGGAGAAAGACCTGGGTACCAGCTGAGTCTCTAGAGATGGGCCGCAGCAGCTTGGCTTAGTCAATTTCACACATCCCAGAGCTTGCTGTGTTTCTCTCATCGGTGGCAGAGGCAAGCGGTAGTTAAGAGAACAGGCTTGTTTTCAGGTCACCTAGCTTCTTGGAACCTCAGTTTTCCTCGTCTGTAAAATAGAAACAGCAGAATCTACCTTGTGCAGTTGCTGTAAGGATGAAATGGCATAAAGTGCTTATTAACTTCACACCACTGGAAACTGATGGTTGTAGTAGTGCTCATGTATTTCTTCTACTTTAACTTTATTGTAAGATAAACTATCAATTTAATAACAGCGGTCTGGGAAATAGGAGCCACTGCATATTCACTGTATATCTTGATTATACAAGGAAACTTAAAAAAATGTTTGAGCTGAAGTGTTGAAATGGGCATAAAATTGGTCTTGGATTCAAGGCAGGATGGCATTATTAAAGGTGAAGGGAGTGGCTGGGCCAACTTCTGGTTCTAGTCAGCTGTATTTTCCTATTTAGGAAGATGTAGTGGAAAGTCACTTTATCTTCCTGAGTCATAGACAGGTTCTGGCAGGATGCTCTTCACAGAGTGTTTGTAAGAGTGAAAAGAAAAAGGACTTTATAACCAGTGAAGTGTTCCACAGCTGGAAAGGTCGATCTGTCTGCTTGCTTTTCAGGCAAGTTTAGCCTCCAGCACCAAGCACTGTGGGTACAATCAGGACACCTCTCCCATGCGTTCCGAGGTCCCCTTTCCCAAAATTGACATTTATTTTCCTGCCTTCCAGGTTCTATTTCACCAACTGGCATGGGACCAATGATAATGAGCAGTCTGTATGGCGACATTCTCCAAAGAAGCAGAAAAATGGCTATGAGAAAAAAAAAGTCCCAGATGCAACCCCTCTTCTTGATGCCAGTTCTTTGGAATATCTGTTTGCTCAGGTAAGAAGTTTGGGCCCAGGAGAACCTGGAGTTCCCACGGTGGGTCGGGCATCACAGGGTTCACATTCCCTTGGGCAGCTGACCTGGTTGGGAGCTAGGATGTGGGGCTTGCTCTGTGGGCAGGCCTTGCTGTCCTTGGACTCAACCTGAGATGAGGTGGAGAAAGGCAGCAAATTCAGTGCCTGGGGGCTAGTTGTCCCACTTGTGGGTTTTTTTTTTAAAGATTTTTATTTATTTATTTGATAGACAGAGATCACAAGTAGGCAGAGAGAGCAGGGGAAGCAGGCTCCCCGCTGAGCAGAGAGCCCGATGCAATGTGGGGCTCGATCCCAGGACCCTGAGATCATGACCTGAGCTGAAGGCAGAGGCTTAAACCACTGAGCCACCCAGGCGCCCACCACTTGTGGGTTTTTGAGGCTTCACTCTTCCCTATTCCTCTCTTTTCCCCTCATTTCCTATCATTTTCCTTCTCACCTGTGGTGCCTCCCGTGGAGCTGCAGAGGGATGCTGCAAGCGAGGGAGGGTATAGTTCAGTGGGCGAAGGTGGGGACATCTCAGCAGGCAGTAATGTTCGGGGAGGAAGGAGGTGGCTGCCCTGAGTCACAGCAATAGTAGGGTAGGAAGATTCAAAGCTAGACAAAAAAAGAGAAGTTAGAGTCACCCTATCTGAGATAATGAATATTTTTGGTGATATGCTTCCTGATTTTGCCATACACGTCTTTATTACGTACTGTGTAGTTTTTGAAAATACCATTTTATTAACTGCTTTTTTTTTATCCATCCTCTTGATGATATTTCAGATGTCAATTAGAAATATAGATCTTTGTCTTAATGACTTCCTAATCACTCAGTCATTCAGCAGATACTTACTGCTGGGTGTCTGTGTACTCCTCACTGCAGTACTGTGCGTACTCTGTGGAACAAGGCAGACATGGTCTCTGCAAGCAGGAGACGCGAAACCAAGTTGGACAAACAGAAAACAAATAAGCAAATGAAATGATACATAAGGTAATACATAAGAATTGTGAGAAGTGCCACAAAGGAAAAAGCTTTTGTGATAGGGAATATGGGGAGGGGGTTGGAGTGGGAAGATCTAATTTAAAGATCAGAGGAGGTCTCTAAGAAGGTGGCACTTGTGCTGAATCTGGAAGAACAAGGAGTCTGCAGTTCACAGGAAGGAGAGGGGAAAGTATTTCTTGCCTGTAGTTTTTCAGCAGCAGCACTACTGACATTTTGGGCTGGATAATTTTTTTGCTGTGAGGGACTGCCCTATGCACTGTAGCATAATTACCCACACCCCTGGCCTCCAGTTATTAGATGTCATCCCCCACCAGGTGTGACAACCAATGACAACAATGTCTCCAGACACTAGCAGATATCCCCTGCAGGGCAAAATCTCCCTGGTTAGAAGAGTCTGATAGGGAAGGAACAGAATGTGCGAAGGCTCTGAGGCAGGCAGGAGTTGAGAGGAGAGGCAGCGTGGCTGCAGGAGAGGAGAGATAAATAAGGAGTGAGACTAGGAAGACTGACAACGAGCTGATCATGTGAGAGCAAGATGCTGGTTTGGCGTCCTGTGGTGGAAGGAGGGTTGGAGAAAAATGGGTGGAGCTGCAGTTCCGGAGATAAACTTGATGGACTTGCTGATGGGTTGGTTGTGGAAAGGGAGAGCATGTGAAGTAACAAAGATGATTTGGGGCAGTGTTTGATCAAGAATGGAGTCCTTCCCTACATTGGGAAGACGGAGAGCAGCAGGTTGGAGAAGGGGTGGGAATTAGGCATTCTCTTTTGGAGATGGCTCTGGAGATTGCAGGTAGGAAGTGAGTATGAGGCTGTAATCCAGAGGGAGAGGCCTCATTTATTTAACTCATCTCCTCTTTGTGGACGTTTTCTGAAGTTTTCCCTATTATGCTATCATCGCTATAGTAACAGTTTGTTGTGGACAGCCTCCACGTGTATTTGTACATGTGTCGTATTATTTCTTTAAGATACATTTTCACATGTGATTTTTGTGTCCGAGTTATATTCTGTTGTACAGCTTTAGTTTCTGGTTGCATTTGATTCCCATTCCATACATACCTTAGGATTGGCCTTAGAGACAACAGAAATGCACAGCCCCGGGCAGGTAGTGTGTGGAAAAAATAAAACAAACTGGCCATTTTCAGATGGATCATTTTTTGTTCAATCTCCCAGTTTTATATATTCAAGGGAAAGGCGTGCCATACTTCCAAGAATAAGTATTGCATTAGAATCTGACCTTCAAGAGGTTCAGGAATGAGTTAGTTAAGGTAGTTATATGGTGATGTTTACAGAAGATCACAGCCAAACAAAACAGTTTCAGATTTTGTTCTGCTCTTCACACATTGCTGGTAGAGACAATTGTTGTTGGCCCTTAGGAGTTTATGGAAGTGAACAGTGTCCTTTTCGTACATGAGAGAAATAAGCAGTCCTATCTTGGAAAGAAGAGGAACTGCAGCAGTGAGAAGCCTCTGTCCAGAAACCACTAAACTGAAGTTCCTTCAGGGAAAGTGAGTGTCTTACTTCTGTACAAACACCACCCCTAGACTTCACGTCTGCCTCTGTTCCAGCTAGAGAAAGGCCAAAGAATTCTGTGCACTTGGGGTTAGTAAGGTTAGTGTGGCTGTAGCGCAGTGTTGAAGATCCAGAGCACTGGGGTCACATTGGGTTTGACTGTCCCCTACCGCTTTCTGGATCCCTGGCTCCCCTGGCACTCTGTCTTTCCACTTGACTTTGTCTCTTGTAGCTGCTTCGTGCTCTCTATTTCTGTTTATTCTTTCTTCTCAGCACAGATTCTCCCTGAGGTCAGGAATGCAGTCTGGCTTACTGCTCTGTATCTCCCCGGCACCAGAATGACATCTGGCCCATAATTGGTGCTCAGTAATCAGTAATTACCAAACGAGTGAGCGAAGGGACTTAACCCTTGGGTACCTTAGATTCCTCTGCCGTTAGGTAGAGCTGATGATGGCAGCATCCACCTCATAGGGCTGTTGTGAAGATTAAGTGAAACAGTAAATAAGAAACCTAGCACAGTGTCAAGCACTGAGGTTAGGGTTCAAGAAAGGGGAGTTAGCACTGACATCATTGTCATTACTCTGTACAACAAGTGGCAGGTACTGATTTTTAGTTTTCTTTTTTGTTTTTGAAGCCCTCACTGGCTCTTGGAATGCTGGGCCCCTCCACCAGGGAGGGGGGCATATTTTGGTGAGACATTTCACTACTAGAACTTAAACAACACATGCTGATAAACTTCTCTGTGGTAATGATGCACTGTAAAATGTGGATTCCTTCCCCTTTCTCTAAGTCTACCTCAGAACGGGGTGTGGTACCATGCCTGTCATACACTCAGTTCCCAGGCTAGGATATCTCAGCATATGTTTGCAGGACCAGAGAGCCAACCCCAGCCAGCTGTCACTCTCCCTTACCCAGGTGCTATCTGAGCCCAGTCCGTGCTGCTGGCCGCCATCATTTCTAGATAAGTCCTGAGAAGGGGCCTCACGTGTTTATGCTGTTCAGCAGCAGCTAATACACTGCTTAGTAAATATTTGTTAAACAAATGAATTAACCTGGGGAGAACATTTCCTGAGCCCCTCCATACCCATCTGTTGAGAAGGAGCTTTGGTGCCAGAGAAGCTGTAGATCTTGTTAGTCTCATTGCTGTCCTGCTTTTCTGGGTGGCACCTCCCTGTGTGGGGAACCTTCCTCTCAAGAACAGAGATGGGGTGGACTATTGAAACTTCAGTGGTGGTTTATTTCTTCTCATTTCTGCTCCAAAGGGACAGTATGATTTGGTCAAATGTCTGGCTCCTATTCGAGACCCCAAGACCGAGCAAGATGGGCATGATATCGAGAACGAGTGTCTGGGAATGGCTGTCCTGGCCATCTCCCACTATGCCATGATGAAGAAGATGCAGTTGCCAGAACTGCCCAAGGACATCAGGTAAATCTTCCTGCTGGCTGAAGAATTGATTGTGGGGATGGTGCTATTTTTATATGTCCTCACCCGGCGCTGTGTAATTGCTGCCAGTTTTTGGCTGACCGCTTCTCTCTGCAGAGCCCAAATCTGGTTTAGAACATTTATAAAAGGCAGCACGGTTATAATGATAATAGTGACCTGATACTGAATGTTGGCTGACTTGGGTGAAAGCTCTGGGCTAGGGAAGCCAATCAGATCGGTGGGCTATGTGCCTACCTCATGTGCTTCTGCCCATGGTAGGCATTGCCTTTATCCCTACCCTCTTCCTTTTGTGCAGGACCCATGTTAACATCCTTCTCAGTATATTCTACAGGCACCCTGAACTAGAGTTCACCAGAGAGCCATGAGGCTGATGTGAACAATGTTACCACAAGAAAACTGTATTTACTTAAAAATATCATTCATGATCAAATCTTTATGAAGACATGTTCAATCTGGGTAATTTCAACCCATCTATAAAATGTGTGTGTATTTACTAAGGAGTTCTTACAAATGTCTCATTGTGAAGAGTGAGTTATTTAGAGCTATATTGTTTGTGACAGGCAGCATGCGCTTTCTCAGAAGCGTGTATCTCGTCCCGTGTATCTCATCCGTGTATCTCTCAGAAGTTTCCTCCGTGTATCTCTCGTCCTGGGGCAGAGTCTGGCAGGAAGTGAGCACAGAGTGGGGGCTGCTCCTCAGAGCTGGGGCTGGATTCATACTCTGCTACTGCCTTCTCATTTTTTTCTGTGGCTTTTGCTCTGGGCACCTCCTCTGTCTTTTGTCATGAGACTAAGGTGAAAAATGACACCTCCCCTTTAATCTTCCTCTCTGTTGCCTTAATCTAAAATGTTCCAGTGTTGGGCGCCTGGGTGGCTCAGTTGGTTAAGCAGCTGCCGTGATCCTCAGGTCATGATCCCCGAGTACTGGGATCGAGTTCCGCATTGGGCTCCCTGCTCACAGAGAGTTTGCTTCTCCCTCTGATCTTGTCCTTTCTTGTGCTCTCTCTCACTGTCTTTCTCTCAAATAAATAAAATCTTCAAAAATAAATAAAATAAAATGTTACAGTGTTTGTGGGGTTAAATTCCAAACTTTGCAGTTTCCCACTGTTAGCATTTGTGTATCAGGGACTGCCCAGTGCCAGATGCCATCTCAGGCCTGGCAGTGATAGGCAGACCAGTCTCCCCACTTGTCTGCGCCCCTTCATGGGTGTTCATACTCTTCTTGTTGAGACTGTTAGTCATAGATACTCTTCCATCAGCAGGAGCGTAAGTAACTGATCCTTCAGCTTCCTTGTCAATCCGCTTACCACATCTAGGACACTTTGATATGGCAGACACGAAGTCGTTTGTATTTAGATTTTGTGTGTTTTCCCCTTTCTTATAAAAGCAGCATGTGATCTTATAGAGAAAGTATAAAACAGACCTGAAAGTAGAATATACAGAATATCTATAATCACTCTTGACACCTTTCAAACCACTGTCTAACTGAGGCTGAGTCTTAGTGTATATGGGCACCAGCGAGCGCAGGAACAATGACAGCAGCCAGTGAACACACGAAGTCAGTTTTGCTGCCTGCCGTTGTGACCCAGAAAACTGGGTGATACTTGCAGGAATTCCCGTTTCAGTAAAACTTGTGGAACATGTGTTTTTCCCTCTCTTCCAGTCCCTATTCACCTTTTTCTCCTTGTGATTATCCTCTCCTCGTGCTTACCCCATCTAAGAACCCCCTAGGGGATAGGTTTTCCTTTCTCATGGGGCAACACATGGAAGGAAGATTTGTAGACTTGGGTTTGTTTCTGGACTGTTCTCTGCTGACCAGGACATGAAAGAGAGCCCTATTTTTCTACTTTGTTCTAGCTACAAGCGTTATATTCCAGAAACATTAAATAAGTCCATCAGACAGAGGAACCTTCTCACCAGGATGCGGATAAATAATGTTTTCAAGGATTTCCTAAAGGAATTTAACAACAAGACTATTTGCGACAGCAGTGTATCTACTCATGACCTAAAGGTGAAGTACCTGGCCACCTTGGAAACACTGACAAAACATTACGGCGCAGAAATATTTGAGACTTCCATGTTACTGATTTCTTCAGAAAATGAGTTGAATTGGTTTCATCCAAACGACAGTGGAAACGTTCTCTACTATGAAGTGATGGTAACTGGAAATCTTGGAATCCAGTGGAGACAGAAACCAAATGTAAGTGGTGGTGGGTAGCTGATCAGCATGGACCGATGTGCATCAGAACAGACCTGTTCTGTTTATCTGATTGGGACTACCTGTTTGCATGTCCATCACCCCCAGCAGCTGAGGGTGTTCGGGTTAGAGACCATGTGTCTTTTATTGTGTTCGTGCAGCAGTAGATCAGAGTAAGCATTTATTGAGTTCTGTAGGGACACAGAGAAACAGAACAATGGCCTATATAATATGTAGTCATATAATAATAATAGCAGGCATTTACTGAGCACCTTCCATGTACCAGGTACTTTTCTAAGCATTTTACATGTATTACTCATTTATGCAAAAAAAAAAAAGCGCCCTGAGGAATGCACTACCAATTATCCCTATTTTATAGATGAATGTAAAGTGGCACAGAGAAGTTAAGAAACTTGCTCAAGGTCATAACTAACCAATGAGCGACTGTGCCAAGAATTGAACTTAGGCTTCTGGCTCCATGAAATAGGGTAATTGATTTTGCGATTTAAAGCTGCTGTTTTTGAAGTATTTGCTGGATGAGGCAATGGAGAAGAGTGGTTTAAAAGCCTGGGTTTTAGACCTAAATGGACCTGGTTCAGATCCGGGGCCACTATTTATAGTTCTCCAGCTTGGGGGATTACTTCCCCTGTATCATTTGCATATTATTCATCTGTACAATGGAGATACTTACTGGATCTGCCTTACGGAGCTGTTGAGAGAACTAAATGGCAGCACAGAGCCCAGCATGTAATAAATGTTCAAAAATTATTAGAGCTGCCATCATCATCATTATGGATAATACTAAAGTAATGGTGAGATTTATTTTCTCCTTCTTATTCATACTAAGAAAACAATGCTTAACACTTAATGGGTGCTTTTTTTCTGTAGAATAGGTATACTCTTAATGAGAACTTACCTAATCCTCAAAGAACCTTGTGAAGTGTAAGCTCTGTTTTACGGACAGGCAAATGGGGGCTCAAATTGGTGGCCCAACTAGTTAATAAGTAGCAGATTATTCAAGCATGGGATTCATATCTCCTTTTGAAAGTTTCAACTTAAATGTTGTTAGGAAGTCAAGCTAATCAGTGGTAGGCTCTAAAAGGAGAAAGCTCAGGTTCTGTCCAGCCACATTTGGGAAGACATGTTCTGTGCTTGTGTTGAAACATTTATCAGTCTGGAAGTGAGAGGACCTGATGGTAGATGCCTGTCTAGTGGGCGGTTATTTCCCTCTTTGAGTTCACTTGTACATTATAGATTATGTGAAGCATTTAGTCACTGTGCTCGTTAAGGTCCCTCCCAGGTATAAAATCCCAAGATTCCCTGATTGGCCCCAAAACTGCAATCCTAAACCCACCTGTGCCCTCTCCCCTAGTTCCTTTGTAAGTCCAGGCAGGCTGGCTTTCTTCTCTTTGAACGTAAGCAAGCCCTGCTTTAGTTTTCCAGAAGCATGAACCTTTTTCACCAGTAGAAAATGAGAAAGCCAACTTAACTCTGGCACCTGTATGCGTCTTATCAGGTTGTTCCTGTTGAAAAGGAAAAAAACAAACTGAAACGGAAAAAACTGGAAAATAAACACAAGAAGGATGAGGAGAAAAACAAAATCCGGGAAGAGTGGAACAATTTTTCTTATTTCCCTGAAATCACTCACATTGTAATAAAGGAGTCTGTGGTCAGCATCAATAAGCAGGACAACAAAAAAATGGTAAGTTTGCTAGGGAAGTAATTCTGTCTTGATCCGGTGACGAGAGGGAGACTTTGTGGAGGACAGTGATGCGCCACTTGCTTTATGGAGTTCCTGTCCCAAAGAGAATATCTGACGACCGTCTCTTTCTCCTCCTTAATGCCAGAAATTCCTCTTGTTTTCACTGACATTATCAATACTGGTTTTTGAGTGACACTGGGATTTTTGAGTGCCTCTCTTTGGTTTTACCAATGTGTCTCTACCTTGGGTTTGCTGCCCTCCCAAAGATGTTACAGCATAAATATTTAATTCATGAAGGGGAGTGGATTTGAAGGAAAAGGGGATGGGTGAACATTAGCTTTTTCCCCCAAGGGCTCCTTTGGCTTCTCTGTGGAGTCCGAGTCCAGTGCTTCCTCTGGGATGAGGTTGGTGGGAAGCCCCGCTTTGCATGCCAGCAGACTGGTCAGGCTGGAGGCTGTGGCCACAGTGGCTGTTCTCGTTGTGGTGTCAGGCACACCCTAGTCACTCTTGGATGGAGGAAGGGGGGTGTTCAATCTCACTTCCTCTTTTTTGGTATCACTTAAGGACATAATTTAGACAGGCCAGTTTTGGCAGGGGAAGTAGGAACGCTGCCAAAATAAACATGTCTGTGTTGGGGAAGTCACGGCTGACTGCACGTGGAGAGGATGGGCAGCCGAGGCGGGGCACTCGCAAAAGGAAGGTAGTCAGCACCAAGGAAAAACCATGTTTTTCCCCAGATTTGGCAAAAACTGTGTCAAAAGGATAACACTCAGTGGTGAGAACGAATCTGGTGCTCTGGTTTAGAACAGATGAACACCCTGTTCATCCAGAGTAACTTGCCTTTTGGAAAGCAGTTTGGCAACACATACTGAAAACCTTGAAAGTATTTATGCATCCCTCCATTTGGGAACTTAGGGCTGTTTTCCAGAAACAATGAGAGATGAAGCCAGTGGTCTGTGAATGAGTATGTTTGTCTCAGTGGAATTTATAGTGTAAAAGTACTGAAAATTACCCAAGTATACAATAATAGGAGAATGGTAGACTATTCTACCCAAGTAGTAGAATATTACATAAACAATTTGCTAAAATTTTATAATCTGGGAAGATGCTTTGTAAGTGGAAAAAAGCAGAATATAAAACTCTATAGAACAGTACCAATTTTGTTCAAAACGTTTTTTAAAGGTATGCATATATATAGACACACTGTTAGGAAAGTCAAATATTAGCAGCTGTTATTTGTAGTTTAAGTCTTTCTATTCTCCTAACTCCCCCTTTAGCAATAAACAGTTAATTTCATCAGGAAACTGTTAGTGAAAACTAGAGTGAAGGGAGAAGTAGAAGAGTCCAGATAGATGTTAGTGTGAAGATGGAGACGGAGGGAGGGAGAAGGTCAAAATAAGTGCTCTTAACTCAGCACATTACAGACATGAGGCTGGGTCTTATGCTGTGTTCGCAAGATCTTCTTTAGTCTTGACAGAAATCCTAGCTGTAGGCATGTGTTTCCAGTGGGGACATGGGAGACCATGGACAGGTGTAGACAGAGAAAGTGGCAACTTCAGCCCCAAGGCACCCTCTACCCCGGAGACTGCCCTGAGGAAGAACTTGGCGCATCCATGCTCTGGCTTTTCAGCTGGGTCAAACCCTGAAGATGCGCACCAGAGCCGGAGAAGCAGCCAGCTGGGACAGTGTGGGTGAGCCTGCCCCTACCCTGTCCCGGCTGGTGGAGTCTGGCCTGGCGCCTGGGTAGCACACCTGTCCCCTTGGTTGGAGCCTCCTCGGACTGCATGGGCTGGCGAGTCTGCCAGCTGCGTGCTCTGTGGGGAGTAGGAAGAAGGTGGGGAGAAAGAACTGTGTGCGATCTCTCCAGGACTTCATTTTTCTTTACAAACACTAGCTCTTACTATATGCGGCACTTTGATTCTGAGTGCTTTACAAATGTAAACTCTTTCCATTTTCATTGACCTTGGAGGTGATGGGTGTGTTATTATCTTCATTTTACAGAGGAGGAAACTGAGGCACAAAAAGCTTAAGTAACTTCCCCAGGGTCACACAGCTCGTAGGTTAAACCATTTGAAATGGCCAAATATTTGACAGTTTGTGACCTGTAAAAATGATGATTACCTCTGCTTCACCATAATAGCCAGTAGAGATACTGTGACTTGAGCCCACATAAACTAGTTCCAGAACCTGCAGCTAACACCGTGATGCTTTCTCTTCTTTATCTCTTTCCCCTGTCCCTTCCTAGGCATGGAATTTCCAAGCCCTTTGATCAGGCAATACTTTGGCTGCTGGTCTTTCAGGAAAGCATGATGGTAGCATGTTATTAGGTTCAATATCTCTCCTCTCTGCCTCTTCTTGACATCTTCCATTTCCATTTAGACTTCTGTTCTAGGGAACTTAAGTGTTTGTGTGGTATTGATTTTTTATGTGATTGGTTGAAGGGCTGCTGGAGCCAGACTACCCTGCGTTTGCTCTGTGGGGAGCTGCAGGTGGATGAAAGAAGGCACACTTAGCCCAGAGCCTCCTGACTGAATATCTGTCCCTGTGGTGGCCTTGACCTCCTTGGCTCACAAGTCCACAGCAGACCCTTCTTTTGGCAAGATAGCTGTCATTAGCCCCACTTACTTACATCCTTTATAGTTGCTTCTATCCACAGGGAAACTTTGATTTTCTCATCTCTGTTTTTCTCTGACAGCAGCCTGTCCTTTCTCCAGTGCTGTGGACAGAGTCTTATTCTCATATGTCATTTTGCCCTCAGAAGGCTCCGGTGCTTTTTAATGTTCTTGTGAGACAAACCTCTAAATGGTTTTCCTTCTTCCTTCCCTAGAAGATGTTCCTGGTTGAGCCCATGGCTCCTCTCACATGGGTAATTTTTGTTCAGGGCTCTATGACCAAGGCCAAAAAATTTTTTTAAAAATCACCTGTTTTCACCTCCAGGTGTTTTTTTGTTTGTTGTTGTTGTTGTTGTTTTTTAAACCTTCCTTCCTTGGAAGTTCCCTCTCTCATCTTCTCCATTTTTGCCTTTGCTCTCCCACTTTGAGTAAGACTCTCTGCCTCCTCCAAACCCTCAGAGGTCTCTGGGCTTAATCTAGCAACCTCATCATTGTCTGGGACCATTCCTGGATTAAAATCTGGGCGTTTCACTTTCTAGACCAATTCTGTATGAGAGGAAGCCTCAGTGCCTCTGTTTTCTTTTCTGTAAAATGGGACTGATGCTCCTGAGTCAGTAATTGCTCCTTGCTAAGACCACTTGCACACCCTCTGCTCCTACTTCCTCCACTTTTTTTTAACTCCACTTTTATACCACTGTACCCCTGATGCAGGCTTGCTCCTTCCTCTGGACCTGGGTGGCAGCCTCTCCATAGGTCTCCTGCCTGCCACAGCTGCCCATTCTGCCCTTCCTCCCACACAGACACGCCATACCTCTTCTGATAGTTTGGAGATAATAGACAAGAACGTATGCTAATCAGTCAAAATCCTGTATTAATGCAAGGGGTACAGTTACTTTGAGGTCATGTGTTCTGCAGTGTGTTTTATTTATTTATTTATTTATTTATTTATTTATTTATTTATTTTTTTTAAAGATTTTATTTATTCATTTGACAGAGAGAAATCACAAGTAGGCAGAGAGGCAGGCAGAGAGAGAGAGAGGAGGAAGCAGGCTCCCCGCTGAGCAGAGAGCCCGATGCGGGACTCGATCCCAGGACCCTGAGATCATGACCTGAGCTGAAGGCAGCGGCTTAACCACTGAGCCACCCAGGCGCCCCTGCAGTGTGTTTTAAATATCTTGTCAGTGTGGACCTCCTCATAAAATCAGCTGCCTCAAGTGGTAGGCACGTGATGTAACCATGGCTGTGTCTTCTCTCTCACCAGGAACTGAAGCTCTCGTCCCATGAAGAGGCCTTGTCCTTTGTGTCCCTGATAGATGGCTACTTCCGGCTCACAGCAGATGCCCATCATTACCTCTGCACCGATGTGGCTCCCCCATTGATCGTCCACAACATACAGAATGGTTGTCACGGTCCAATCTGGTTGGTTCTCGCACCTTTTCAGTTGCCATTGGTGGAAAAGTACCACATTTTAGTAATGGGGCATGTGGCCTCCTCAGACACAGGGATCATCAGTTGTTTAGGTGGGGGCTGGTTGAACATGTTGAGGATTGACTTGGTGCCATCTTTTCCATCCCTGCTGTCCATTGCTCAGGGGTTCCTGTCATCTCTTACCTTGGTTCGCGCCATAGACCCTTTCTTCTTCCCCCTTGGGGTCTCCTCACAGTTTAACCCCCTCACTTCTCTACAGCTGACTAAAAGATGCTACACTTCCTAACCCCATGCTGTGCCAGACACACAGATAGGACACGGATCCCAGTTGCTCTGTAGTGAGCAATGGCATCCTGCGTGAGGTTGTCTTAAAGTGCCAGATAAATGGTGGGAACAGTGGGGTGACCAAGCCGTAGAGCTGCAAGGGGCTTTGGTAGACTTCTTGTCTCACTTGCATCTCAGACCTAGTAGCCCTTATGCAGATCCCTCCGGTGATGGGGCATTGAGTACTGCACGAGGCAGCCAGAGACTATAGCTCTGATGGTTACACACGTACGTGTCTCTGCTAGGGAGTTGGAAATTTGCCTCCATCATTTTTTCCTTGCCACTTGACTTCTGCCATTTGAAGCAGTGGGGATTCAGTGTACTTCCTTCACAAAGGACTGTTCTTTAGAGGAGAGCAGCTTCTCTATTTCTTCTGAGTCTCTCTTCCCAAACCGAAATACGTCTGGGGAAGCATCTCTTCAGCTGCTTTCCTCATGATAGGTTCCCACCTCTTCCCTCTGCTGGTTACTTGCGGACAGCGAGTTCATTGGTGGGGGATCCCAGTTTCGAGAGGCTCACAGACTTGTGGGCAGATAGACACACAGAGAAAGACAGAGCAGGCTGCCAAGCATTGTAATAAAACACCTCCCTCGACTATCCCAGCCACAGTTAGGCTTCAGGGCCCTGGCCCTCGCTCTTCCCTTGGCCTAGAATGCTCTTCCTCTGAAATGTGTACAGACACCACTTCCTTCAGATGTCACCCAGATAGCGCCTTATCAGTGGAGTTTTCCCCAGCTACCTTCGGTGAAGTAACAACACCTCTTCCTCCACCACACCACACTTCCTGGCGCCTTCACTGGGCTGTAGTTTTCTTCAGAGGCGTTTCTTACCTCCTGACTTGCTTTATTTCCAGCTCGTTTGTTTCTCGCCTGCCTAGCCTCGCTGCCCAGAGTACGAGCTGCATGGAGACAGAGGCACTATGTGCTTTTGCTCGCTGCTTTTCCTCAGTGTCCATGGCAGGCCCTGAAACATACTACAGGCCCTCCACAAGCATTTGCTGAAGCGGTGAACACTTTGTGTTCTGTGGGAGGCTGAAAATCAGCTGCCTCCTCTGAGTAGGCAGCATTCAGATCAGATTAAACTAGAACAATCAATGGAACTTGGCAGGCCTTGAAGCGGGAAAAGGCCTCCCAGGTGAGGGGTCACCATGTGCAAAGGCATGATGTTCCAGGTCACGGAGCGGTTGGTCTCTGCCTTTCGTACATGTGTTGACCATGTCAGTCCTCTTTCACTGACAGTGACCACCACTCACGGGCTATGTGGTGCCTTCACTTGTAGATTTATTTAGTGATTGTTCACTGCTTTCTGTGTGCCAGCACTGGTTGATCCTGGGGTTACAAAAGAGTATAGACAGGCATATTCCCTTTTCATATCTTTCTCTTTGTTCTTTTATTCAGTGTTAATTATTCAATTACTTATTCACTGAGTAGCTACTGTGAGCCATGTGTGCTCTGGTTACTGTGGATATAGCAGTGAACAGAATAACTCCAAATTCATGCTCTCCTGAGGCTTGTGTTCTAGTTGGACAGCCTAGGGATGGCGGGGAGGGACCCCATTTTGTGGCGGGCGCTGTATGATGGGCAGCCCTGCATCACCCCTGTGGGGACATCTCCTGCGCAAGCTGGAGACCACATGTGCGGGGATGTCAGGGACAAAGTCAGGCCCAGTGCCTTGGGTGGCAGGCCAGTGCTCTTCTAGACCTCGGAGACTTGATGGGCCTTGAGGCTTCTTGGCATCTTGGCCTGCCACATGTGTCTGCTCAACAGGACTTCGGGACCCAGGGCAGGTAACATGATGGGTCTGTAGTCCTCAAGTCAGGTGAGAGATGTGGAAATCCTGTGGGGTTATCTGCTATGAGCTCTTTCTCCCTTTCCCTTTCTCTCCCTCTAGCACGGAATATGCCATCAATAAGTTGCGGCAAGAAGGAAGCGAGGAGGGGATGTATGTGCTGAGGTGGAGCTGTACCGACTTTGATAATATCCTCATGACGGTCACCTGCTTTGAGAAATCTGAGGTCAGTCAGGAAAAGTCTTGGTCAGTCTTGCCAAGTCATATCGCCACGGGGTATTTGGTGCAGCAGGCCCAGGAGCTCCTCTGGAGAGGACCACACTGGGGTGGGGGGTTAGAAAAGCCTGGGTTTCTGAGAAAATCCTTGGCAGTTCTGACCAGAACAACCCCAGTCTTCAAAAGGAGACTTCCAAGCAGCCAGACCTCATGGCCCTTTCTTCTCTCAAGGGACTCATGGCAGGGATCCATGGTGGCTCTGGAAGGTAGTGCGTGGCCAGAAAACCAGTTCACACCAAACTCTTGTTAAGTTTAATGCACTTATTGCAAGTGGATGATTTTATACTTAATGACAAAATCAGAGACCTAGAGCCAGTGTCTACTGAGTCAGACATTTTTAACAGACGACTTGCTGTCCTGTGTTTGACAAGTGGAAATGACTCTTTTAGTGACTCTAGTGTAGCTAGAATCCAGGAATGGTGTGAATGATATCCCCAAAACAAAGATAAAAGCCAAAATTATTGACCTTACCTCACTAGACTGTAGTACAGCCTTTGTCATTCATGCAGTTTTTTAAAATACAGGAAATGGAATATTTTAAAAGACCATGAGTTTTACAGAATTAGTCCAGATAAATACACTAGTGTTGACTGGTCAGTGTGAGCTGGGAGAACTGGGGCAGCAGGGGAACAGGGAGTGGGGAGCTGCAAGGTGGAAGTCAGCACACGAGCGTGCCATAGACTTCAGACGGTGGAAGGAAAAGTACAGGAGCCCCTGGGGGCTAGACTCTGTCAGGAGTGGGAAGAGGAAATGGCTGAAGGAACCAGTGCTGCCAAGTGTCCTGGGCAAAGTGTCTAGGTGCCACTGCCTGCCTGGGAGTGTTCCTGCACAGCAAGGTCTCCTGGTGGGTGTGGACGCAGCAGGTCAGAACTTGTCAGGTTTGCTCCTGGGCAGCATGCCATGTTTTGGACATGGATGGGCGCACGAGACAGCCCAGCCGCCTTCGGACGGGGAGTAGCTTACGCTGTACCAGGAATGTCGGTGACTCAGAGGCATGGTCTGCCTGGGGTCAGATCATCTGGGGAAACAGGATCATAGCTGTGGTTACTTTTGCTGTTCAAGGTAGCTCACCAGATGCTGTGCTGAGCACTTTTATCTGCCTTCCCTTATTTAAACCTTATGCTGACCCTGTGAAATAGGTGGTATTATGCGCATTGTATAGATGAATTGTACAGATGAATAAACATGCATAAACCAAGGCATTAGGATCTTAAATATCTTGTCCTGTTCTATACCATAAGTCGATTTTTCTGACCCTCATCCTTCATTACTGAAATATTTTTCTCTGTACAAAAAGCACCTGTGAAGGAAAACCTCTGCTTATACTTCAGTCTGTGGTGCCACAGAGTCCTGAAAATAGACCGGACCACCGACTGCCACCTCCCAGGGTGGTTCTCCTCAAATAGATGACTGGCAGGGCTCAGTTTGAGAGACTGCCTAGATAAATATTGTTATAGTAATTATTATTTCATACATAATAATATTTGCCAGTCTTTACAAAGTGCTTACTAAGTTTCTTACTCTGTCGTGTAATCATAGCAGTCCCATGACGTTGGTTTTTCAGTGGACTTCCTCTTACAGATTTAAGATGAGGTGATGCTGTTAGAAGTCCCTACTCGGTTATGCTTTCTCCCTAATGTTAACTCCCTTCGGTCAGTGTCTTCTTCTGGGTCGATTTGTTTCTTTATTTGATTACTTGTTTAGAATACATTTTACTTTTGAATAATTACAGTTTTATAGAAAGGGTTCAGAGATCATACAGAGTTCTAGCTGTCTTTTATCCAGCTTCTCCTATTGTTAACAGATGACATGCCCATGGTACATTTGCTTGACCCGTTTAAAACACTCGGTTTCTGGTCATTTTCCTGATGGGCAGGTGCTGGGTGGCCAGAAGCAGTTCAAGAACTTTCAGATCGAAGTGCAGAAGGGCCGCTATAGCCTGCACGGCTCGGACCGCAGCTTCCCCAGCCTGGGGGACCTGATGAGCCACCTCAAGAAGCAGATCCTGCGCACGGACAACATCAGCTTCGTGCTGAAGCGCTGCTGCCAGCCCAAGCCCCGAGGTCAGTCTCCCTGGGCCAGAGACGGGTCCTGTCCCCCCAGGGTTCCCCCTGCCCTGTGGCAGTGCTCCAAGACACTGGTAACCCAGAGAGGCTGGTTGGTTGGAAGAAAGTGGCCCCTCCCCCACAGTTTCTAGGTATTTTTCACTTCATCTTGTTGCAAGTCCATCCCCACTTCCAATCCCGGCCCTCAAGTGTCTGTGTTATGTGTAGAATAAAATTTACACACCTCTTTTAAGCAGCTCAGGCTTCAGGAAGAGTCACATTTGGATTAGTAAGCAGAAGCTTACCACTTTCCTCTTTAAGATAAAATGTCTTGAGAGTTCCCTTGTGAGTGGTTTATTATGTGGGAAACATTCCTGGCACATCTTCTGTGGGCCAAGAACTATGGTGAATGCAAAGCATCAGAAATGCCTGGCACCCAGTCCCTGCTCTCCGAGGGTTTCCAGTCACATGCAGAAAATGCCCCAGGGAACCGAGGCCACTGAGTCACCTTGGACAGGGATGGTCAAACATCCAAGCTGTGGCATGGAACACTGCCTGGAGGAGGTGGTTCTTGGACAGTGAGCGTGGGGCTTGCCTGTTAGTTGACATTTCCTGCTGAGCGTGTGCAGGGGCAACATGGCAGGCCACAGCAGGGGCTGCAGAGAAGCAGGGGATGAAGGGCTAATGTGTCTGGTGAAGTTAGACAGAAGGGGCAGGTGAGGTTGGGGGAGGAAGATTTGGGTCAGAAGGAGGTTTTGGGTGTCATGCCGGGGAGTTACAGTGCCAAGCCATGGGAGGGTCAGGTTGTGAAATGGAGAGGAGGGGTGAGGATCCTGGTTCTTGTTTTTGAAGCCCTGTGGATAGTGTCACCGTTGTCCTGGAAGCAGAGTCATCATCTCCTAGAATGTGAGAATTGGAAGGACAGTTAGAGAATACCTGGTCAAATGCTGCATCTTACAGATGAGAAAACTGAGTCCTGGAGAAATGGAGTGAGTCTCACTGAGGGTCAGGGTCAAAGGGGTTTGAGTACCAATCTACCACAAGTGTTTTTTTGACGTCCCTTACTGCAGGGTGCTGCCTGCATGGGTCAGATCCTTCCCTGAGAGAAGGCCAGGCCTCAGAGAAAGGGTGGGCAGCACTGTCATTCTGATGTCCTAGGAAGTGTGGTGGGAGATGCTCTCAGGAGTCTCTTTGGCAGAGATGCCTCTGGTTCTCTTAAGGGAATTTGTGAACCTTGATGTCAGTGGTGGGCAGAGGAAGCAACACCAGGACCCAAAGGGGCCTGGGTTCTTGATGTTTGAATCACTTTTTGGTCTCCCAGCAAGGGGCTGCCACTGCATTTGGTGAAAGAGGAAGGACTTATGTTCTTGTTGATCAGATAGGGTTTCCTGCCAGCTCTGGGGGTAACTGCAGCCTTTGTTTCCATGCTTGAAGATGTTCTGTAAGGGTAAAAACACATCTGCCCCTTGGTCCTGAGACCTCAGGGTGAGGTAGAACCTTAAAGCCAAGGACCCTATTTACTCACATGATCTCTCCTAACAGATATTCCTTGGGATGCATGATCTTTGGGTAAGGTTGAGGAGATGGAGAGCTGCAGCCACAGGTAGCGAGGGCTGGTGGCAGGTGGGAGACAGGGGCATGATTACTTCGCTGGAATTAGCTGGGGAGGTCACTGGTGTCGATGATGCCACCCTACTAGTCGGGATCTGGGATCTGGTAACAGTACTGGAGAAGCACAGGAACAGACTGAACACCTCTCATGGCTTCTCATGAGGCTCCTGGAACTCCACACCGAATGTGCTTAGTGTCTGTCTCTCCCACTTGAGTATGAACTCTTAAGACAGGATCAGTATGGACTCTTAAGATGGAGTCCATGTTCACTGATGCCTGTCATGTGAAGGATTACAGTAGTAACCACCATATTGTGGGTACCTGCTAATCTCAGGAGCTTTTCATGCATATCTGCATTTATTCCATCTGACAGTGGCTCTTTGTAGCTATTATAGAAATGCGGAAGTGGAGTCTCAGAGATGTTCAGTGATAATAGTAGCAACAAGTAGTGGTGATGATAACGAGGGCTCCTATGCTTCAGGCCCTGTTTGAGGGTCTTTCATGTTCAGAGTCATTTAATCTTCAGAACAAGCCAGAGTGTGTTATAATTCCCATTATATTTGTCTAGGTAGTTAGAGGATGACTGGGGAAGTGAACTCAAGTCTTCCGACTCCAGCTCTGGTGATCTTTCCCATACATCCCATCATGCTCCGCAAAGGTGCAGGGGCGGCTATCAGCCAAGGCTCTGGGGTGAGAGCCAGTTCTCTTGACTTGGCGAAGGGAAGGGCCTGGCAGTGGGGAGAGGAGGAATGAGGCCTGTGTATGAGGCCTGCTTCTGTGGGCTTTCAGAAACCCTCTGTCTTGCCTCTGCCACCCGCAAATTAGAGAAGTGGTAAAAACATGAAAATTAAGGAGAAGGTCATTTTTGGTTCCTCAGTGCTTCTGCCCTCTTAACTGCAAGGTTCTGATGGTCCAACTCCAACCTGCGTTTCTCACTTGAAAGTGCAACTGAGAAACTTCTCATGAAATAAAGGAAAAGCAGGTGGCCACTCAAGTGGATGTGACAGTAAAGCAAGCCCACATCCATCTCTGTGTATTGTCCAGTCCCACTGCCCCTCTCCACGTCTGAAGGTGACCGTGACAAGAAGGGGCTAACCAGTCGCTTCTCAGCCTTTTGGCTAAGATCAAGTGAAGAAGGGGATAGCCAGCCAGCAGAATTCACTGGCCCAGTCATCACTGACCTTCACACTCCCTCATCCTGGAGTGGGGCCAGGGGCGTGATTTCTGCACCTTTGGCTCTGACACTGTAAACTTCTAACTTGCCAAAGCTGGTACAGGATGGTGGTGCTGGCCGAGATGTAATACTGTTCTTAACCTTCTTAACCACAATGGCTGCCAGTTTTGGAGCACTCCCTGTACACCAGGCACTGAAGTAAGCCCTCTGTGTGCATTGTCTTATTTATCCCTCACAGCAGCCTGCTGAGGGGCATGGCTATGTCTCCCATTTTTCTAGTGAGAAAATAGGTTTAACATCTCCCCCAACTCACACAGTTGACTTTAGTGCTATGCTTCCTGAAGCTACCGTACAAATCATCGGCCCATAAATGACGCCCGTTTTCATCCTCCTCTCTGATTTTCAAAACACCTCCACTGCTCCAACCCTTTGTTGGGGACACCATTTAGGTGGCCCTTTCTTGGTCTTTTCTCCATCAGGGCAGTCCTGAGTTGCCTGTTTGAATCTGATTTTATCCAGGTTCCAGAGTGGAGTCAGGATAACAGAATGGAGGAGATCACACTAGAGAAAGGGTACCCAGGATATAGTAATAAGGGGAGCTGGTGCCTGAACCCAGTGTGTGGCTCCCAGATTTGTACCCCGCAGTAGGGCCAGAGGAAGTACAAGCCTGGAGCCATCTGTGACTGAAGTGTGAGCGTTCTGGGCTTATTAACTGCCTGATCTCCAGCAGGCTGTTTAATTTCACTGAATCTCTGTTTTCTCACCTACAGAATAAAAAGAAGGGTAAAGGGGCACCTGGGTGGCTCAGTGGGTTAAGCCTCTGCCTTCAGCTCAGGTCGTGATCTCAGGGTCAAGCCCTGCATCTGGCTCTCTGCTCAGCAGGGAGCCTGCCTACCCCCCTCTCTCTGCCTGCCTCTCTGCCTACTTGTGATCTCTGTCTGTCAAATAAATAAATAAAATATTTTTAAAAAATTTTTTTAAAAATTAAAAAAAAGAAGGGTAAAAGTACCATGTACCTCATAGAATTGTCATAAGGACAAAGGAATTACTGTGAGGAAAGCTCTTAGGGCAGTGGCTGGCCAACAGGAAGCAATCAGAAAATGTGAGCTGAGTTACTTGGCTGACTGCAGGCACCTGGACCTCAGCAGCTCAGGTTCTTCTGGGGTTCCAGAATCCTCTCACTGCAGTCTGAGTCTGGAAGGGGGCTCTCTCAACCCCCACAGTGATGTAGCTTGAAGTAGCTCTGTGGTGGGAAGGCACCTTCTGTGGATTGTAAATTCCACGAGCCCCCTGTGCTCCTAGTGGCCTGGCAGATTTTGTAAAGTGTTCGGTTTGCCATTTGAATCTGTAGAGTTGGGGCGCTGATCTGCTCATAACCTATACATTGAGTTAGCGCCTCCCTGGAGTCAGGCACTGCTGGGAGCCCAGAGAGAGGTTCAGGTACTACCTTCTCTCTGGATTATCTGTCCTGTTCTTTTGCATAAGATCAATGTTGTTTATCCTCCTGCCTTGGTTGCCATTACCCCCTAGACCCAGCAGACTGCTGCTTCCTCCCTGCCCAGCTCTTGTCCTTCAGGTCATATCCTGATTATTCTTTACACAGTGAACAGAAACTTCCTGAGTACCTACCACGTACCAAGCTGTGGAGGTAGAGCAGGAAATAAGATAGACACAGTCCCTATCGGTGGGGAGTATCTCGTCTCCGATTTTTAAGTGTCACTTCCCGGGATGCCTGGTTGGCTCAGTAGATTAACGCCTCTGCCTTCAGCTCAGGTCATGGTCTCAGGGTCCTGGGGTCAAGCCCTACATGGGGCTCCCTGCTCAGCAGGGAGCTTGCTTCCTCCTCTCTCTCTCTGCCTGACCTCTGCCTACTTGTGATCTCTGTCAAATAAATAAAATGTTAAAAAAAAAAAAGAATAATTTGTTAAAAAAATAAAATGTCACTTCTGTAGGCAGACCTTCCCTAAGGTCTTCTATCCGAGCAGATCCTGCTGTGTCAGCCCTCGAGCTCTTGGGTCTGGCTTGGAGAGGAGCTGCACTGATTGGAGCTTTCCTTTTGATGGGTGTATTATTTGATTAGTATAGGCTCTGTTATTAGCCTGCAAGCTCTTGGGGGCCTAAATCAAGTACTTAATAAACATTTACTGAATGACTGAATTAACACATGCACAGATATGTGTTTGATGAGCACCATGGTTTGGCAGGCATTGCCTAACGGATCTTGAACCCTTGCTACCCTGCTCAGACTTATTCATTCTCTTCCACAGAGATCTCCAATCTGCTGGTGGCTACAAAGAAAGCCCAGGAGTGGCAGCCTGTCTACCCCATGAGCCAGCTGAGTTTTGACCGGATCCTCAAGAAAGACATCGTGCAAGTGAGTCTTTGCTAAGGTTCCTGGGTCCACCTCGGGCCTGCCTCTTCACAGCGACTAGTCTGAGGATTTAGGGGAGTGAAGTCGGGGTTTCGGGAAATCCTATCAGAGAATAAATAAGGGCTTTCCTTTCATAGTTAGAGCTGTTCAGCCACCGCCCTGCCACTCCTCCAGCCTTGCCCGGTGTTCCCTAGGGATACTTTCTCTTTGAAGGGAAGTGGATGCGTCAGGCTTCGTGGGGTTTTCTAGGGTTATGGGACCTTCTGTTGTGCATAGGAGTTGGAGAACGGGGTGGGGATGCTGACAGGACGGCACGAATTGGGTGTCCGGGAGGGAGTCTGTGCCGATGACCTGCGCTAACCTACCATATGCTGTGTGACAGAGCACTACTCAAGTTCAAGGTCTGGGTGTTCTGATGATGCTTCCAGAGGGAGCAAAGCTGGGGCATACAGAGCGCAGTAAGGGAGCTGGTGAGGTGCAGTGGCAGCCTGCAGGAGAGCTGTCTTGAGAAATAGATCCTTTGGACCTGTGCTCCAGCTTGGGAGGCCTTTTGCCCAGAGTCTGTAGCCGTAGGCAGGCCCAGCTTCCCTGGTAGCTGCTCTTGGGCTTTGGCTAGGGGTGTGAGGCCCAGGGCAAAGCCCACTTTCTGTTCCATGTCCCCACCCCAGTCCCTGTACACGGAGCCACACACCAGGGAGGCTAAGGAGACAAAATGCCAGCAGCTGTGGAAGGAAGGAACCGTTGACTTCCTGGGAGAGATCACAACTTGGCAGGTGTTGGAGAGCCAATTGTGGGCTCACATCTGTTAGGGAGTAACTTAAAAAAGTAAGTTTTTTACTTTTTTAAGTTAATCCCTAAAATTGTTGAGTAGGGTTTTCAGGAAGTAGAAACCCACTGCTCCAACCGCCCCTCCCACTTCTCTTTGGATACATTCTTCACTGAAGGCCAGCTTTTATTGTTTTCTGTCCCCCTCATAGGGTCAGAGCTGTGGCCAGAAATTAAAATCACCAGGGCAGCAGTACCCTGGGCTTTTTTCTGTCTAAACTTGGCACTGGCCTTGGGCCCTTCCTTCTTTCCTTGCCCTAAAGCCCCTGGGCAGGTCCCAACCATCTGCTGTGCCCCCAGCGCTTGCCAAGCCCACAGTGACTTAGCCCTTGCACATGCCAGCTGTGGTTGCCACCCTTGGAGGGCCCATGGCCTGGAGGGGGAGCCGGCTCTTGCCTCTTGAGTAGATAATCCCATTACTGAGACCTAAGTCCTAAGTAGGGAAATAGAACAGGATGTGGGACTATCAGAGAGGACCACGCTGCCTTGCCTTGGGAGGACACAGATGGCTTCTTGGGGAAAAGGCATCAAAGCAGAGTTCTGGGGGAAGCATGGCAGGTGCCTGGTGAAGGCCGAGGGAGTGGCTCAGAAGGAGGCTGATGGAGAATGTGCCCGGGCCTCTGTGGGTTGCTGTGGAAGCCTGCTGCCATGACTTGGCCACTGGAATAAGCAGCCCTTCTGGGGAAGGGTAATTATTCTGAAAGCATACGGCTTTTACGGGATGTTCTGGGAACACAACTTCCCATAACCTTGATGAATCGCTTCGTGACAGCTGTGGCTTTAATGAATAGTCACAGGACTTTGCCAGGATGTGGGAGACAGGGCAGATGCATCGCCACTCGGCTATGACAGATGACAAATGGTGGCATTTGTGCAAATTAATATACCTGATTAGCAATTATATATGTTCCTGTATGTGGCAGGGCTGATTCCAAGAGAATCCATTTTTTGCATTTATGGAGAAGGTCCTAGGCTAATAGGATGATAGCACCTCAACTTACAGATTTCATGAGATTAACCTTAGTGGCTTGAGAATGCCTGAGTTTAATGAATTGTATTTGGATTTCCCAATATTAAGAATGTTTAAATCAGAATTATTAAAGCTTGAACTGGAAGGGTTCTTAGAGACAGATGATTATGTGAGATGATTTCATTTAGGACTCTTACCACTTATTTGGTGGTGTTATCCGCTTTCGTATGTGAGGACACTGAGAGCCTGCCCTTCTGGTGTCTGCCTCAGTCTTCACACCGCTTCCCCACCGTGGGGTCGTCTGGCAGACCCACATACAAACACGCCACAGATTTGAAAGCTCAGCATGCAGGCACGTGTATACACACGTGCTAGATGGATGGATGGAAGATGAACGAGTCCCTGGTCTGGAGGGCAAACAGACAGAACACATCAGCCCAGCAGATGGTTTCTACCCACGATGTGCCGGGCTCTGCACTGAGGAGCCTTTACTCCTACCTCTTCACTTGGTTCTAGAACAGTCCTAGGAAGTGAGTGCCATGGTTACCCCTCTTTACAGAAAGCACATCTCTGAGTTAGATGGCCAGCGAGCAGTCGAACCACCACTAACAGGCCCCTCTCTTTGTGCCCCAGCCTGTAGTAGAGCCCCGTGGGGTCCTCTCTGCATCGCTTCAGAGTCCCTGGGCTGCTGGAAGTTCTGCAATTGGTCAGGATTATGGTTTAGCCATAGCTTGTTTCAGAAGTTGAAAGGCAAGGAACTGTTTGGGAATTAACTGTCTCCTGGGGCCCAGGAAGGGTCCCATTTCCATTCAGCTAGGTAGCTTTGTGTGTCTTTTGGAGGCCTGACCAGACAAGGCCCCGAGAGGCTGTGGCTATGCAGGCTCTGTCGTCCTTGCCCCACCGTTTCTGCTCCTTCTCGTGTGGCGGGTTCCCATGAAGGCCTCAGTGCCAGACTCGGTTGTCACTGAGCCCTAGAGCGAAGTCACCCCAACCTGCTGCTTCCTCCTCCAGGGTGAGCATCTCGGGAGAGGCACACGGACACACATCTACTCCGGCACCCTGGTGGATTACAAGGATGACGAAGGAACTTCGGAAGAGAAGAGAATAAAAGTGATCCTCAAAGTCTTAGACCCCAGCCACAGGGACATTTCTCTGGCAAGTGTCTTCCTCAGAACCCTGTCCCCTCTCTACCCCCAGTTCTGGAGCCAGTGGAGCACAGTGAGCAAGGAAGAACCTTTGCCTTTGTTTTGGTCTCGTGGTTGTCAAACTTGATATTTAGTCTGAATTCCTTTCATCAAATACAGTCTTAGATGAAGCAGGCATGTAAAGTAAGTGAGGGAGGATTAAAGGTGAAGTGCATGAGCAGCCTATGCCCCTCTCACTCTCGCTCCGTAGAGGTCCTTGTGGTCATTCTCTGGAGCCCCAGGACTCTAGCTGAATCTTCTCGAAGTCCCTAATGTAGTCCAGGGCTATCACTATGCGGTCTAGAAAACTAAAGCCAAAGGGTGTAAAAGGACTTACCCAAGATCCCGCACACTATTAGAGAGTGATGAAGCCAAGTCTCAACAGAGATCTGGTTTTTCACTTACTCTGCTGCAGTTCCAAATGTTGTTATTTCCCAAAGTTTAAAGGAAGAGAAGGTGGTCGATATGAGTATCCAGTGGGAAAATTGTCACCCAGCTTCTGCCCCCAGCCTGGCTCTGTATCCTGTTAGGTTTTCTAAATAGATTCCATATCCCAGCCAGACTGGGCCCTTGGTAAAGTCTTGGCAATGCCCGTGGGCAGTCAAGGCCAGGGGAACAGTTTCAGGACCTGGGATGACGACAGTGGTGAGTGCTCCTGGGTCCCCCTGACTTTCTTTTCAGCAGCGCTCCTTTGGCACCAGAGCTGTGGAGTCTGACCTCTAACATTCTCTTTTGGTCTTCTCCCACAGGCCTTCTTTGAAGCAGCCAGCATGATGAGGCAGGTCTCCCACAAACACATCGTGTACCTCTATGGTGTCTGTGTTCGAGATGTAGAGAGTAAGTGTATTCACTTTGGGAGGGGAGCCTGGCCTGGCTGGGGCGAGTGGCTGTGGTGATGACGATTCAGGGATGATGCTGCCTTCACGTAGCTTGGGCTTCTTGCTTCTTCTTGCAGTCGAGGAACTTGAGGTACTGAGCAGGTCTCATGCTCAATAGTGGGCATAGAATGAAGTCCTGTTTGTTTTTCACTTATTGCTTGGACGTTACTTGTCCCCAGCTCTGGCTACACGCTGTTCTGGACCCAGGAGAGTGGGGTGAGCAGAGAGAGCGGAAGGCACTCGGCTAGGGGAAACACTCTGGGCTTTGCACCTCACAAGGCGTTGCCATCCTCCCAAGCTGATTACCAGCCACTAAAGTGAGCTCTCCTCAGAGGATGAGGGAAATACTGTCCCAGATGTACAGAAGGTTCCAGATGTGGCTACTCTTGTGCTTGTAGATATCATGGTGGAGGAGTTTGTGGAAGGGGGGCCCCTGGATCTCTTCATGCACCGGAAAAGCGATGTCCTCACCACACCATGGAAGTTCAAAGTTGCCAAACAGCTAGCCAGCGCCCTGAGTTACTTGGTAAGTACGTTCTGAGGTGCATGGTGGGCTCCACCAGGAACCAGAATACCCTGTAGGGGACGGCAGGAAGGCAGTCTAGGAAGGCGGGCTCCAAGGGCCTGGGCTCTGTGGTTGAACACAGGTGTGCCTGGGACTTGCTGAAAATGGTCATTTGGGGCTGTTTGTCTGCTTGTGTATGAATCCTGTTTCGAGGGAAGTTTTATCACATCAGGGAACTGACCTCGGGAATGCAACGTAAGTAAGTGGAAATAGCACAATACTTGTCGAATGAGTGAGTGAAACTACTTGGATCAGTAGCGCTTCCCACGGCTCAGCCATTCAGGTGTTATACAGGTTCATTCTCACAAGCCCTAGGAGGCCTGCTCCACCATTATCCCCGGTTTGCTGGTGAGAGAACTGGGGCAGAAGGCCATGATATAATGTGCCCAAATGACACAGATAATTGGGGGCGAGTGATGCTGCCTGGGCCTGGCTGTCCCTGGGGAATATGGAGAGATGAAGCGAGGGGCCAGGCTTGGAAGCAGGGAGTGAGGGAAGGAGGAGAGGCTGCCCCATGGGCAGCCAGACTGATTTCACCCTTTTCCCTCTGTAGGAGGATAAAGACCTGGTCCATGGAAACGTGTGCACGAAAAACCTTCTCCTGGCCCGTGAGGGCATTGACAGCGAGTGTGGCCCATTCATCAAGCTCAGTGACCCTGGCATCCCCATCACCGTGCTGTCCAGGCAAGGTGTGTCTCCCTTCCCGCCCACCCTATTTCCCATCTCTGCCTTCCGCCTTGCCATTCGTCATACCCCTGCTCTAATTAGGGTCAGACCAGCAGAGAGAAGGCGGCTAGTGCTCAGGTGTGTTTCCTTTTGAGAAGGACACTTCGGTTGGACAGGCTTGGTACTGCTGCTGTGCCCTGGGGGCCGGGGAAGATGTGGAGCCGAGGGAGGGCTGGTCTCTGCCCTCTGGGAGCTAACCGAGCGGAGGGAGAAACACAGCTCAGCCAAGGCACATCTTTGCTCCAGGTGCTGGGGTAGCACAGAAGGAGGCTGCTGGGCCTGGGGGTGGTCAGAGGATGTCAGGAGGAGCTGGGTCTCCTTGGTGCTCAACTGGAGTTGGCAAGCCGTTTGGGGAGGCACCTGGGTGATTGCTGGGGTCCTATGTGCTTTGAGGTTATCGTGAGCTATGGTGCTCCACAGGAAGGTGCAGGCCTGGGAGCTGAGACCCTGAAAACAGCGCTGCACAGTTGTGCTAGGAGGTCATATCTGGGATGTCAGCGAGCCCCTGGGCCTGGGGCCCTGACCTCTGCTGGCCAACAGTTTCTAGCACCGAGCACACTGCCTGGAGCTTAGAGTTTTGCTCAGTAATTCAAAGAACGGGCCGCATTTGGAACGGAACCAGGATGAAAACAAGCGTTAACAAATAAGACCTAAAATACCCATTCCTTAGCAGGGAAATGGAAAGCCTCCTTTCATGCCTGTGTCATGCTTATCACCCACCCAACTTCCCACAGTCTGTGCAGATTCAGTCCTAAATCTTTCAAGGCTCCTGTCCTCAGCAAGCATCTGAGACACAGACACAGGAGACTCCAGAGCAAATGGAGAAGCCTGGGTACCCCACAAGAGATGCCATTTGAATGCTGTGTGCATTCAGAGAGAAAGGGATGTCATCTAGCTGGGGCTGGAGCGTGACTCAGGGAGGCACTGGGGTTTCCTGCGGGCCCTGTAAGTCAGTGAGGTGGGCTTGACCAGGAATGTCCCACTCAGGAATGGCCCGCCTGACTCTTTGCAGCAGGAGCCGGGGGCTGTAGCATTTATTAAGGGACATTTCTCTGGATGCAGCAGGGTTGTCTGTTCCCATTGCTAGTCTTGGCCAGAAGCCTGAACAGGGCTGCAAAGTAGCCAGGGGCAAGCGATGTAGGAGAACCTTACGTCCGTCTTTTTCCTTTGCCTTTCCCACAGAAAGCAAGCACAGCACAGCAGGTGGATTGTGCAGAGTGCGTGAGGTTAGCCGAGGCCTGGCCTGGGTGTGTGTGCCTCTCTTCCTGTCTTTCCTTTCTCAAGCGTTGGTTCTCCTTCCCCAGGGTGTTGCCATCTACCCTGGGTGCTTTGCTCTGTCTGAGGCCAGAGCTTCAGAAGACTGGCCCTGCATGACCCTCCCAGGGGTGTGTGATAAACAGGCACACCTGCCAGCCCTGACAAAGACTGATGGATCTGAGGTGCTAAGGGCGAGGGGCCAGAAGACGGCACCTTTTCCAGCTCCCCAGGGAAGAGTGTAGCCGAGGACCGTGTTTGGAAACACTGCTTAGAATAGTTGCTTCCTTAGTTCACGGTTCCTGCTGCAATGACCATGATTTACTTCCCAGGCGATTCCGGAAACTGATCTGGAAACATCTCCCATCTTTTTCCAGAGTGCATAGAACGAATCCCGTGGATTGCTCCTGAGTGTGTTGAAGACTCCAAGAACCTGAGTGTGGCTGCTGACAAATGGAGCTTTGGAACCACACTCTGGGAAATCTGCTACAATGGCGAGATCCCTCTGAAAGATAAGACCCTGATTGAGGTGAGCAGTTGCTGTCCAGGGTACGAGCCAACCGAAGTCTCCTGAGCCGTCAGGAAGCCTCATGTTGTGGGAGGAGGTGGATGTCTGTTTGAAGCCCCTCCACAGGCTTACTGGGTATGTGACCTCAAAAGTGTCACTAAACTGCCCTGAGTCTCAGTTTCATCATCTGTAAAATGGGGTAAATAACACCTACTTCTTGGGCGGGGCTGTTGTGAAGATTAATGATGCATGTAGAGTGCCAGGCACACAATATGTGCTGGTAGAACATTATAATATTACTTGGCTCCATTTTAAATGCCCGCTAGTCATCAAAAATAACACAGATACTTGCTGAGTTTCTTTACTGTAGATACAGATATATAGGCTGTATTTCTTAATATCATGAGTTCTTTTCTAGGCAGTTAAACATGTCTTAAAATTTTATAAATTTAATGTAAGAGTTGTCTCAGTAAGTTCAAATTTACTTAACTAATTTTATATTTGGCATTTGGGTTGTTTTTAAATTTGTAATGTTCTGTCTCATTCTGCAGGGGTTATCTTTGAACATAAATCTTTGTTTGTATCTGACTTATTTCTGAGTCATTCGATAGTTGGAATTAATGAGTCAAAGGATTTGAAGAATCCAAAGGTTGTTACACATATGGCCAAGTTGTATTCCAGGAAGGTTGCATGACTCCCCGGGAATACAGCTTGTTCTGGGCTGGGGTATCCTGCCCATCTTCCTTGTGAGTTTCTATGGGGGGACTAAGATTTCCCCAGGCAGCAGTGAGGCAGCAGTAACACACATGTTTATGAAATCTACATTGAAGTATAGCAGTTGGGAACTAAATTAGGGGTGGTAACTGGGCTAAAAGGTTAGTGACTGGTTCCTTTGGTTTCTTCCATGTGGTTTTCTTCTTTACAGAAAGAGAGATTCTACGAAAGCCGGTGCCGGCCAGTGACACCATCTTGTAAGGAGCTGGCTGACCTCATGACACGCTGCATGAACTATGACCCCAACCAGAGACCCTTCTTCCGAGCCATTATGAGAGACATCAACAAACTAGAAGAGCAGAGTAAGACAGTCGTGCTCTGTACCTGAGAACAGCCAGTGCCCATGGGAGCGGGTGAATAACGAGGGGCCTGTGAATGCCAGTCATCCTTTGTAATGTGGTTTCTTTTCTCCTCTGTTAGATCCAGACATTGTTTCTGAAAGAAAGCCGGCAACCGAAGTAGATCCCACACATTTTGAAAAGCGGTTCTTGAAGAGGATCCGTGACTTGGGAGAGGCAAGTTAGACTGGAGTGCCCCACTGACCCTGTCACCTTTCTGTGTGTCCAAAGCCGCTCTCCATTGTCTCTCATTTGGGGCCAAGGTTTATGAGAGGTTTTTGCATTTCCTTGAGGCTGGTTGAATCCAAGCAATTCTCCATTTAACAGGCACACATATGCCTGCCTGTCCGGGGGGCTGGATGTGCACACAGGATGTTGGTCTGTTCCTTCCAGACTTGATTCTTCCCTGAGGGATGAAGAGAATGGGAAGGGAGAGAGCTAGGGGAACAGGTCGAGATGGGGTAGAAACAGAAAAATCCCTGTCTGGGACTTCCCTGGGTGGCTGTATTTGGCCAGGCTGCTTAAATGGCAGATTCATTACTACACAGGCCAGATAGAGTGTTATCTTTTCCCTGGACCTTGAATGGGAGTTTCTGAACAGCTAGTGGGGCCAGAAAAGCTACTGCAGTTTGCGTCTTTGTCCCTATTTTCTGTAGTTCGGTTAAGTGAACATGGGCTGCGGCCCACGCTGGGTGCCTCCTGTGTGCTGAGGCTGTGTGCTGACGCTTTACAGGCACAGTGTCCTCGTTCCTCACACCGTCCCCACGAGGCTGCTGCTGCTGTGTGTGGGGAGCCCCTCCGGAGCCAGCTCAGAGGCTGGAGTGACTGGGCCCACATCACTGTCTAGCGCTTGTCAGCATCTGAGCCCATGTCTTATAAACATGCTTCCTGCGGGGCCAGAAACCACTTTCATTTCCTTTTGGGTTACATTTCCATGGAAACTGGGATTGATGTGTCTGTTCCCCAGCCCCCTAATAGTCCCCTCCATGACTTGTCTTAGTCCAGTCATGGAGAGGATGGCCTGTGAGGCCACGGGAGGAAGGGGCCAGGTAGGAGCTTGCCACCCGTAAAGTTGGGCTGTGCTGCTCACCCTTGACCTTTCCGGGAGCAGCACAAGGAGCAGGCATCATGTACGTGTTCCTGCTGGCTCCTCATGGGGCTCATCAGGCACGTGGATCTTTCCTTCTAGGGCCACTTTGGGAAGGTTGAGCTCTGCAGGTATGACCCTGAGGGGGACAATACCGGGGAGCAAGTGGCGGTGAAGTCCCTGAAGCCCGAGAGTGGAGGCAACCACATAGCTGATCTGAAGAAGGAAATTGAAATCCTAAGGAACCTCTATCACGAGAACATTGTGAAGTACAAAGGCATCTGTACAGAAGATGGTATGTTGGGCACAGTGGGGCTGGTTTGAAGAGGAAGGGACTATCTGGGGTTGAAAAGCCAGCGTGAGCAGGCAGTGCCCTCAGCCTTATCTGGGCCACCTGAACATGCTCGCTGGTGGTTCACAGGAGATCTGGGGCTGTGCTGTCGTATGCACGGTCCTGTCCCTCCATGTGGAGCTGCCAGGGAAGCCCCCCAGCTGCCCCCGCTGCCAGGGATGCCCCCAGCATTCTCCCTTGGGTACTGGAGGTTGGACTTCACTCGTCCTGGTATTCACACTCAGGCCCTATGAAGCGGACACCGCTGTCTACTTTTCCTATTCTGATACAGCCCTAGTGGGATCTTTCATTGTCTAGGTGGAAAGCAGTATTGACTAAATAGCATTTCTTTTTTTACAAGCCAATATAATACATATTGTGCCTAAAATGGGTAATGAAATGATGGGGCTCATAATTTTTTTAAAAATCAGTCATCTACAGTGGTTTGCAGAGCACTGTGAGCTCAGTGGATGCTGACAACTGGGCTGTGTGTGTATAGGAGCTGTGTGTCTCCCTTCGTTGCTGAGGATCCCGAGGTTCTGGAGCTTAAGGGTTTCAGTAGTGATTCAGGAGTGACACCGAAATAGTGTAGGGCCTGCCTCTCCAGCTCCTGCAACCCTCTGCTCCCACAGTTCCTTCATCTGGAGACCTTGTGCTGATGGGTGTTTTTTTTCTAAACAGGAGGAAATGGTATTAAACTCATCATGGAATTTCTGCCTTCAGGAAGCCTTAAGGAATATCTTCCAAAGAACAAGAACAAAATTAACCTCAAACAGCAATTAAAATACGCTGTTCAGATTTGTAAGGTAAAAAAACAAAATTAAAAATAAAGATTAAAAAATCGGGCACTCTGTCCTGGGTACTTGGGTTGCAATTAGTCTGCAAGTGGGAAGCTTTCCAGTAATTGTACCTGGGTTCGTTTTGTGCTGCATGATTTGGATGAAAATTAGCTGGTACTTAGAAAACTGATTTGTTAATATGGCTGACTTAATGTGTATTTCTTTGAATTGGGTTGGTCTTACTATTCTTACATTAAAAACAACAAAGAAGTGACAGGTAAATGAAATGACGTTGGTCCTTTTTCGGGAAGAAGCAGTGATGGATACAAAACAGAACCTGAACCGACCTTTAGCAAATGCACTCTCCCTTCACCTCTCTCCCTCAGGGGATGGACTATTTGGGTTCTCGGCAGTATGTTCACCGGGACTTGGCAGCAAGAAACGTCCTTGTTGAGAGTGAGCACCAAGTGAAAATTGGAGACTTTGGTTTGACCAAAGCAATCGAAACTGACAAAGAGTACTACACCGTCAAGGATGATCGGGACAGCCCTGTGTTTTGGTAACTGAATCTAATGTTATGTTAATGTCTCTCAGTCCTCCTGCCCCAGTCAAGGTTAGAAACAACTTCCCACATTTGGAATTGATTGATCTGTGCCTTTGAGAAACACCTGTTACGCTGTTTCACTGAAGGCATCCCACACAGAAATGCCTGAGTTCATCTGACACCATCTTCCAAGGAGTGGGGGATACCAGCCGTCCGGTGACTCAGCATTGCCAGCTTCCCAGGAGAGGGCATTCCTCTGACACGGTCCTTGAAACCGTTAGTAGTTGCAGGGGTCACATGCCTGCGCAGGAGGGTAGGAAGGAGGAAGTGGCGGGAACGAGTTGAGGAAGTAGGCGCTGACAGATTCAGGGAGATCCCAGACAGCGCAGAGCAGAGCACAGTCCACAGGGAACTTGGCTGTCTGCTCAGGGATCACCAGGGTGTCTTGGTCAGGAGCGTGCACCCTGTGACCCCTTGCAGCCTGGAATGCCATCCAAGGGAGAAGTTCTTTAGGCCTCTACTCCAAGGCTCCTGCAGAACAAAAGAGCACCTCCGAGGTGTATCCCGCATGGACACAAGCCTGGATCTCTCCACCCAAGGAGCCTAAGCCTTTGTTCCCTCATGAATGTGGATCAGGGCCAGACTTTGTGCCGGGTGCAAAAGATCCGTGCAGAAGATCTGCTTGCAGAAGAACAAGCAGACTGAGTTTAGAATTGAATGGATCAGGCAGCCAGTTTCTTGGTGGTAAAAGCATAGAAGGGTTCAGGCTTGGTTTTCTGGAAGTCCTGTTAAGGCTTTAAAAGATCTAGTGGGTTTGTAAGGGTGGCAGAAGAAAGCATGTGTGACTAGCAAGAGTGAGAAGAGAGCAGTGAATATCCTGGGGCCTGCATCTGAATCAGCTCGGTAGGGCTGGATCCCGAAGTGGGCACTCTCGAGGACCTGCTACGGCGGAGCACTGGAAGTGGAGCCGCAGAGCTGGCACTCCAGCTTTGAGCGTTGGGATATATCACTGGAGGTGTAAGAATGGCAGCTTTTGCTTTAAAAAGACCACTGGGGATGGGTGGGGAGCAAGACTGGAGCCAGGGAGTCTGATTCAGCCAGAGCCAGTGAGGGTGTGATCTAGGGCAGTGGTTAGGACATGACGGTGGGGCTTAAGAGAATGGAGTATGTTTGAGAAGCATCTGGGAAATTGGATACAGAGGTGCCTTCGTTTCTGGCTGGGGAAGTTGGGTGCCATCCACTGAGGCAGACCTTGGAAGAAGGCTACACGGTGAGGTCACTGCTAACTAATTTTGAACTTGCCAAGAACACTTGGGGCATGTCATCCTCTGCCTCCTCTACATGGGCAGCACCTGCTCTGTGGAGCGGAAAGCACGAACTGTCTACTACTTCAGAGTGGACGTGTGCCACAGCGAGCCTGTGATGGTGGTGGTGTTCGGGTCAGATGTGTGCTTCAGCAGATGTGTGATTAGTATGTTCAGCACTGAGAGAAGCCGAAGGAGTGATTTTTTGGAGTTGCTCTGTAGTTTCATGATCTGCTTTCTTTCAGGTATGCTCCCGAATGTTTAATTCAGTGTAAATTTTACATCGCCTCTGATGTCTGGTCATTTGGAGTGACTCTGCATGAGTTGCTTACTTACTGTGACTCAGATTACAGCCCCATGGCGGTAAGGCTTCTTTGTCCCTTCGTCCACACCTGGCACCCATTGAAAATGTGTAAATTTTGTTCTTAAACGGAATCCAGTTAGGGTGTTGCAGCGGAAAGTATCACTTTTCCATTTAACATGGTTTGTCACTTGATACTTGTGGCCCTCTCAAGTCCTCATTTCACAAGAAGCTCAAGTTCTAGAAAATGCTGCTTAACTTTCAAGGATCTCACCTGTGTGAGGAATCCAGGGACAGTTTCTGGGAGAATAAGGGGGCAGTGGGGAGGGCCTTATTTGAGCCTCAGGTATTCATTAATGAGATTATTTTCACTGAGACAGGCTCTTCAGCCAGGGGAAGGGGTGGTTTGGTAAAGTCTGAGAGCGTGATTACAGACTAATCACTGAGAGCTAATCAAGATTTTGGGCTTCCATTTCAATGTTTTTTTTTTTTTAATATTTTTTTCTATTTATTTGACAGAGATCACAAGTAGGCAGAGAGGCAGGCAGAGAGAGAAGGGGGAAGCAGACTCCCCGCTGAGCAGAGAGCCCGATGTGGGGCTTGATCCCAGGACCCTGGGATCATGACCTGAGCTGAAGGCAGAGGCTTTAACCCACTGAACCACCCAGGTGCCCCTGGGCTTGCATTTCAAATTACTAAGGAGAGGGAGGGAGGCCTGGGTGGCTCAGTGGGTTAAGCATCTGTCTTCGGCTCAGGTCATGATCTCAGGGTCCAGGGATCTAACCCTGCATCAGGCTCCTTGCTCAACAGGGAGTCTTCCTCTCCCTCTGCTGTTTCCCACCTCTAATAAAATCTTTAGGAAAAATAATTACTAAGGAGAAAAGCCTTTTTATTATCTTAATTTCCAGGTAATTCTAGAAATCTTACTTTAATCTGTTGATATAAACATGTACTAAAATATTTGGTTTGGTTTGATTTTACACAGTTGTTCCTGAAAATGATAGGCCCAACTCATGGCCAGATGACAGTCACAAGACTTGTGAATACATTAAAAGAAGGAAAACGTTTGCCTTGTCCACTTCACTGCCCAGATGAGGTATTTGGGGGCCATTTTACAGTAACATTCAATTTATGTTATGTTTTCAGGGCTTGAGTTATCCAGCAAGGGTTTGGGTGGAGGGGTGGGAAGAAGTTAAAAAAGTTGTTTTTAAAGTAATTTTCTGAAGCTGAATTTCAGATCAGACATCTGAAAAACCATCTTTGATGACAGCCGCAAGTTCTGTTTAAAGTAAGGATTCCCTCCAAAAGTAGGCTTACCTCAGTGAGCACCCTAAAGGATCACAGGAACACAGTCTGGTGTAGCCCAAATGTGACACGTTCATATAGAGTTGACTCACATGGGATTAAGGGAGCTGACTTCCTACACAGTTGAAAATCTGCATGTGACTTTTGATTACCCAAAACTTAAGACTGCTGTTGACCAGGAGCCTTACTGATAAGAGAAAAAAATGGTAAGAGAAAATACATTTATAGCACTAGATCACATTTATTGAAAAAACGGTGTATAACTGGACGTGCACAGTTGAATCTGTGTTGTTCGCGGGTCAGCTATAATTGCATGTTCGTCAGTAGCATTTATGACATTTATTCAGTTTTTTGTATTCTAAAGTGATTTGAGCCTTTAAGGCCAATTCTTAGACTATTGGAGATGCACTGAAGAGTTTGTATGCATCAGAGAACAGCCAGTGAGGACATTTAGGGTCTACACTGAGATGTGATGACCTGGACTTTTTGGAAGGTTGATTCATGAGCTTCTCAAGATAGATTGTTTATCAGTAATACTTTGAGTAATAAGAAAAGTCCATTTCCAAAAAGTTTTTTTTCCCCTCCTCTTACAGGTTTATCAACTTATGAGAAAATGCTGGGAGTTCCAACCATCCAATCGGACAACTTTTCAGAACCTTATCGAAGGATTTGAAGCACTTTTAAAATAATTAGCATGAATAACATTTAAACTCCTGTGTATCAAGTCCTCCTTCCCCAACCAATATCCAAACCATTTAAAATTTTTAATGGAAAAAAATTTGTATTTGGGTATGTAAGGCACACGGTGGTGCTTATTATGTGTAAGTACTTCCCTCTTGAAATTTGGTCCCTGTAATAGAAACAATAGAAAGCACTTAAGCACTCCTCCTTTTGGAAAGAACAGAAAGCACCCTTCTGTTTGGCTAGTGTACTGCCCCAGTTGCTTACCAGAAAATGAGAGGAGCCAACAAAAGCCCTTGTTCCCAGCTGGTTGGAAATGCTTTCCCGGCAGATAGAGGTTGACGGATGTTGCCAGTACTCTGACATGCCCTCAGATTTCAGGGTCTCTACAGTGCTAGCCCAGGCGTTCTTGAAATATTAGATACCCGTTAGTAGACTATTGTTTCTATACAAAGCTGAGTGTATTCCTGTCACCAGTAGGGCTTAAACTTTGTTTCTTCAGTGGCTTTGCTCCTATCCCCATGGGTGACCAGCCGTACTGATGTCTGGGGACAGTGGTGGAATAGAGACTCTGCTGCCTGTTGATTCTTGAGAGCCAGGCCTGTGCCAGCGCTTTCCTACCCAGGAGCCCTTTAGGCAGAACGGACTCCCAAGACCCCGGATGCTAGCATACGTGCTTTTCAGAAATGCTCCTGTCAGTCCTTTGCTAACTCGACCACTGTGCGGCGAGCTGTTGCAGCGTTGGCTTTGGATGTTGTGTGCAACCAGTCCGTGTTTCCGTACCTAACCATCCATCTGCAAGAGTTCAGCAGCTACTAGACAGTTTTCAGTTTGCTTGGAGGTAGCTGGGTAATCAAAAGTGTCTAATCTCTGATTCAATGTGAACCCTAAGAACTTGACCAAGAGTCTGAAAAACTTTTTGTTAATGCTGTCTAGCATTTGTTTGATATCATTACTTTTCTCCTGTTGAGCCTGAAAGAGCGTTCTGGATTGATTCAATGGCAGCAATAAACTTGCCATTTAAATTTATTCAATAACCCGACATCACCAAGGTCTCTGTGTCAAACCTGTGGCCACTCTATATGCACTTTGTTTACTCTTTATACAAATAAATATACTAGACACTTCACATGCATATGCCTTTTAATATTAAGATTTCACTTTCAAAGCATTCAAACTGTTTACATAGAAAAATAACAGTATAGACATTGCAGGGGGGTGGGGAGTTTGGTAGTGGCCCTTAATACAAACACCACTTGATTTATACTTATCTGTTCTATCCAGTGACAGGGCAGATCCCCATGGGCTATCATCCAAAGTACTTAGTTCTTTCACCCTCTTCCTGCTTTCATTTTGCAGCTCTGACTTAAAATTCACCATCTGCTGGTTGTATTTTCAGAGGTATGACTAAGCACTGAAGATGCTTAATGCAATAGGAAATGGGAAGGAGAAGCGCAGAACATGGAGAAACCATTATGCATCTGCTGAATCATAACTGAGTGATGCCAATCCTTAGTGATTAACTTTCTAGCTGTCACTTTCAAGTAGAAGTTAATGTATGAAACAAATTAGACCAATTTCTTTAAAAGTCATATGTATCAATTTTAAACTTGATAATTAGAATAGGGTACCTTATTAGAAGATATGTAATGATCTGATTTCAAAAAGACTAGGATCACAAGGAACAAACCTGGAAACTTCTAGGTGGCAAAGGGTTTCTCGTGTTTAATACCAAAGTCTTCGGGAAATGGTGATGTCAAAAGTTATATGCAATAAACACAATTCTTGCCAAAGTAAATTGACTTAAATAGCTGATAATTTTTCAGCCTAACACTACAAAAGAATAAGAGACAAAGCAGAAAATGAAGTATAACTCACTAGCTCAAAACTGTTACATTTGTTACTCTATAGTGCTCCTCCAGAAAGAGCAGTATTGACTGTTGAACTATACTGTGGAAATAGGGCATTTGAGGATCAAAATAGGCCTTTTTCTAGCAATTAGATCATCATTGGTTTATGCCATGAAATCAGACATAGAAACCTACATTGCTTGCCACTTACAAGTCTGTTGCAGAAGTTAAAGGATTAGGGAATTAGTGCCATTAGACCAGGGGTCAGCACACAAGTAGCTCTAGATAGTATGTAAATGAATGAGCATGTTTGTGTTCCAATAAAATTTTATATATGGACACTGAAATGTGAATTTCATAGAACTTAATTCAAGTCTGTTCTACTTCATTTAAAAATGTAAACCTCAGTCTTAGCTTGCAGACAGTATAAAAAACAGATGGAGGACGGAACTTAACCCCAGGGTGTAGTCTGCCAACCCCTGAAATTATTTCACCAAAGCTACTTTTTTCTTTTTTCAAAAATAGCTCGTTTTTCACAAAAGGTATAAATGGTAGGTAGAGAACATTAAAAGTAAAGCATCTGCAGTTGTGTAGAACTTGGACATCACTCTGGCTTTTATACTGCAGGACTGATGTAGGGGTAATTAGTTTGCATGTAGAGCATCTTTATGACATTACCAGCACTGCATTTTGTACTTACACTCTTGTAGTTCTAGGAAAAGGTCTAAAAATCTATAAATGAGATTACTTCTAGGGAAAGTATATTGAAATGCACATTGGCATATAAGAAATTCATTCTTCTAAGGCTCAGGAAACAAGACTGTTTCCCATTTATTGCTTCATACTTTTATATATGGTGTCAAAATTATTCCCAGTCCTAAACAAGGAATATTGGAACATTGTTACTTTCTCCAATGGACTATAAGTTAATACCAATTAAGATACATCTAATTGTAAAGGAAAATGTCCTCCATTGTCTTATCTTATTGCTACTTATTTTTTATTTGGCAATTCTGCTTGCTGCACGATACAGTTCCTTCTGGGAAATTAGAAACCCGTATTTAAAGGATATGGCTAGTCTGAATGTAGTTAAGGCAGCGATGAACAGCAGAGATACTGCAAAAACCTTATGAGGTTATAAGAAGAGAACTTAACTCAGTATACACGCTTCTTTTTTAAGTAGGTTTCCATGTAATATGCTCCTGTGCCCTGAGAATGCTGGTCAACAAATTCCACAGAACCACCTTCTGGGGCAGAGATGAGATATGATGAGCCTCGCTTTTCATTTCTCAAAGAGGATACCTATGAGAAAAAGCACATATCTAAATTAAAAGTTGGTTTATTCACTAACGATGTTTATAGGAAAAGCAATTCTTCTGATTTGGCCTAAAAACCAAAATAGGATAAATAAAAATCTTAATCTGTTTTAACTTTTTGATAGATTTGCTATTTCAAAACCACTTGCGGAACTTAAAAAAATATATATATATATATCTATATATAAACCAGCCTCTGAGTGCCCTCTCCCCTCTACCCACAATATTTGGGCTTTAAAAAAAAAAAAAAAAAGCAATTGTATTGCTTCTGCTGTCCCCACCTAGTTAAAACCCACTGACTCAGAATACCTGTGTGACATGACCATATTCCTCTGAGAAAGGTGAGTGGGGAAGAAGTTGAACTGCATATCAGATTAGTCACAGAAGTGGCATACACGAGTAGGTATAAAAACAAATAGTTCCAGACCCAGGTGAAACTTGGGTGTGCACAGGGAATTCAAGACACTTTCCAGAGCTCAAACATGGTAGCAATAGGAAGATCTTGAGCTTACTTCATCCCATAGAGGCAGCAACAACATCTATGCAACTAATTCTGAAGGATGACCTGAAGACTGACAGATCTTCCACAGCTAATAGCAGAGAGAAGGCTACACTGAAAAAGGAAAGAACAGAAATGCAATATGGAACCCAACCCCAGCACAACTACTCACACACAGGAGGGACATCATAAGCACAGAGGAGCAAGGGGATCACAGCCCATACCAAATACCACCAACACTGCATTGGGAAGGTGAGTATCCATATGTCTGGCTTTCAAAATCAGCAAGGCTTACCTCCAGGAGACCTGGAGAGCTGTAAGAAACTGAGTCTCCACCCTTAAAGAGCCGACAAGCCAAACAACGGCCCAACACACAGTGTGTAAGACCGGGTTCGAAAAATAACTGGGGGGGGCGCCCGGGTGGCTCAGTGGGTTAAAGCCTCTGCCTTCGGCTCAGGTCATGATCTTAGGGTCCTGGGATCGAGCCCCGCATCGGGCGCTCTGCTCAGCAGGGAGCCTGCTTCCTCCTCCCTCTCTCTCTGCCTGCCTCTCTCCCTATTTGTGATCTCTATCTGTCAAATAAAAATAAATTTAAAAAAAAAGAAAAGAAAAATACCTGGGCTATACATGGAGATTTATTGACTAATTTTAGGGCATGTGTCAGTGGGGCAGGGATCTGCAGCATATTTTTCTGGAAATAAAAGTGCTGGCCAGCACCATTTTTCAAACATACAAGAGGAGCCCCATAAGGCTATCATCTGATTTTTCTGCAGAAACTCTACAGTCTAGAGGAGTAGTTGATACATGCAAGGTGCTGACAGGATAAAATTGACTACCAAGAACACTATATTTGGCCTTACAAGAAATGTTAAAGGGAATTCTTTAAGTAGAAAGAAAAGACCATAACTAGAAGAAAACTATAAAAGGAAAACCTTTTGCTGGGAAAAGTAAACATAGTAAAGGTAGTACTTTAATCACAAAGCCAGTAAGGATATTAAAACTCTAAAGTAGTAAATATATGCAAAAATTAGTCAACGGATACATAAGATATAGAATCATATACATAAAATATGGAGGGAATAAAAACTCCATGCTTTTAAAACGTGTTTGAGCTAAAGTGACCATCAACCCAATATAGACTGCTGTACACATAAAGGTTGCTACATACGCACCCAGTGGTAACCTAAAGCCTATAGTAGGTAAAGGGCAAGGAATCTAAGCATAACACTCAAGAAAGCCATCAAACATAAGAGAGGAGAGCAAAAGAAGAAAGGAACAGGAAAAAAGTTAAAATAACAGTGAACACACCAATAATTAAATGTAAATGGACTAAATGGTCCAATCAAAAGACACAGAATGGATAAAAAGAGCAAGACCCAAAGACCCATCTATATGCTACCTACAAAACACTCACTTTAGACCTAAAGACATATAAAGATTAAAATGAAGATATAGAAAAAAGTTACCTCATGTAAATGGAAGCAAAAAAAAAAAACCCAAAGAACAACAAAACACACCCTACAGCTGGGGTATCAATATTCAGATAAAATAGACTTTAAAACAAAGACTGTCACAAGAGAAAAGGTCATTACATATTGATACAGGGATCAATCCAAGAACATGTAACAATTGTAAATATTTATGCACCCAATTTAGGAACACCTAACTATATAAAGCAAGTATTAAGAAACAGAAGGGAGAAACTGACTGTAATACAATAATAGTAAGGGATGTTAGTTAACACACTACATACCCCAGCTGTGGTAGGGCCATCTATATCAATCCACAGCTAACATAATGATGAAAAACAGAGCATTTCCTTTAGGATCAGGAATAAGACAAGGATGTCCACTCTTGCCACTTTTATTCAAGGTGCTATTGGAAGTTCTAACAATTGCAATCAGACAAAAGAAAAGACATCCAAATTGATAAGAAGTTAAACTGTCAATATTTGCAGAGAACAGGATAATATATATACTAAAGACTCCACCAAAACCTGTTAGAATTAATAAATTAACTCAGGGGCACCTAGGTGGCTCAGTCAGTTAAGCATCTGACTCTCAATTTTGGCTCAGGTCATGACTTCAGGGTCATGAGAGGCCTGTGATGGGTGTGAAGCCTGCTGAAGATTCTTTCTTGCCCTCTCCTTCTGCCCCTTCCCTCAGCACACTCTCTTTTTCTCTCAAAGGAATCTTTAAAAAATAATAAGTTAATCCAGGGAAGTTGTGTAATACAAAATCAAGATACAGAAATATGTTGCATTCCTATACAATAATAATGAAATAACAGAAAGGAAAATGAAGAAACAATTCCCATTTACAATTGCATCAAAATAATCAAATATTTAGGAATAAATTTAAACAAGAAGGTGAAGGACCTATCTTCTGAAAACCATAAGACACTGATGACAGAACTCAAAGATGACACAAATACATGGGAAAAATATACCATGTTCATGGATTGGAAGAATATATTCTTCTTTTTTTAAAAAAAGATATTTGTGTATTTATTTGACAGTGGGAGACAGAGAAGGAAAACAAGCAGGGAAAGTGGAAAAGGAGAAGCAGGCTTCCAGCGGAGCAGAAAGCATGATGTGGGGGTCTATCCCAGGACTCTGGGATTGTCTGACCTGAGCCAAAGGCAGATGCTTAATGACTGAGACACCCAGGTGCCCCAGAAGAATATATTCTTAAAATGTCTATAATACCCAAAGCACCCTACTAATTTAATGCACTATCAAAATATCAACAATATTTTTTCAGAACTATAACAAAAAAAATCCCCCAAATTTGTCTGAAACAAAAAAGCCCCTAAATAGCCAAAACAATCTCGAAAAAGAACAAAGTTGAGGGTATCACAATCCCAGATTTCAAATTATATTACAAAACTGTAGTAATTAAAACAATGGTATTAGCACAAAAACTGATACGTAGATCAATGGAACAGAATTGAGAGCCCAGAAATAAGCCCATGTTTATATGGTCAATTAATCTATATCAAAGGAGGCAAAAATACACAATTAAGGACTGTCTCTTCAATTAATGGTACTGAGGAAACTGGACAACTATATGCAAAATATTGAAACTGAACCACCTTACACAATACACAAAATAAATTAAAAATAGATTAAAGACCTAAGTATGAGACCTAAAACCATAAAACTAATATAAGAAAACAGTAACCTCTTGGACATCAAACTTAGCAATATTTTTTGGGATCTGTCTCCTCCAAGGAAAACAAAAGCAAAAAACCCCCCCAAAACCAATGAGTAAAAAATAAAATTGGGCTTACATCAAACTAAAAAGTTTTTGCACAGTGAAGGAAAGCATCAATAAAACAAAAACCAAACCCATCTGCTCCTTCCAGCCCACTGCAAACCACCAGTGTCTCCCTAGAAGGAGTTTTAAAAACATGTCTGTGTCCAGATTTTTTGGCTGCCATCCAAGGGATGATCTCTAGAGAGCCTGACTCTGAGAGCCAACAGAACTTATATTCATGAGTCCCGCAGTACTGTAGGAAACAAACAAACAAACAAAAACCACAAATTCTTTAAAAAAAAAAACAAAACCCACCTATTCTTAATGGATGCAGGAACATCCCTCTCTAGCTCCACCTATGACTATATACCTGGGCCCTGCACAGGGGGAACAGGCAGAACTTCCATTTCTAGCTCTCCTTGGAAGAGGTTTAACTACATAATTTTCCACTTGCCTGCCTGAGTGTCCACGTTCCAACCAGCCTGCATCTAGGTGTTAACTGTGACCCATCCTTTTAGGACATGGACATGTTTTAGCACACTCTCAACTACTGGGAGTCACTAACAACAGAAGAGGAGGCTTGGACAACCACAAAAGTTTGAGGGACAACTAAGAGTTAGGTCAGGTTCATCCCTACACACCACCATTCTGTCCAGACCGGGATAGGTGGCTATTTTATCTAATGTCCAGAAACCAGTGGAGAGAGTCCAAGAAAATGAAGAAACAGGGAAATGTATTGCAAACAAAAGAACAAGATAAATATTCAGAAACAGGTTGCAATTAAACAGAGATAAGTGATTTGCCTGAGAGGAGTTTGGAATAACAGTCAAAAAGTTCAGGAAAACAATGCATGAACAAAGTGAGAATTTCAACATAGGAAATATCTTAAAAGTACAAAACAGAAAACTCAGAGCAGAAGAATACAACTGAAAAAATTTGACAGAAAGTTTCAGCAGGAGACCGAGCAACTAGAAGAAAGGATTCGTGAACTTGAAGACAGGTCAGTGAAATTCATCCAATCAGGGTTGAAAAAAAAAAAAAAAAAAAGAACAAAGATAGTTTGAGGGACTTATGGATCACCATCATACAAATTAATATATATATTACAGAGGTCCCAGAAGGAAAGGAGGAAGCAAAAGAGGCAGAAAGCTTTTCAAAGAAATAATGGATGAAAATTTCCCTAGCCTGAGGAAAGAAACACATCCAGGTCCATAAAACTCAAGTACCAAACAAGATGAATTCAAAGAGACCTATACTGAGACACATTATAATTAAACTGTTAGATAGTAAAGACAGAGAGAGATTCTTAAAAGGAGCAAGAGAAAAGCAAGTTGTTATGTAAGGGAACCCCCTTAAGACTATAAGCAGATTTTTTTTTTTAGCAAACCAAAAAACCTAACACCATAAAACTCTTAGAAGAAAAAATAGGTGGTAAACTCCTTGGCACCGGTCTTGGTGATGATTTTTTGGGTTTAATACCAAAAGTTAAAGGAAACAAAAGCAAAAAACAAAGCAAGGGGGGAGTGCAAGAAACTGAAGAGCATCTGCACAGCACAGGTTACCATCAACAAAATGAAAAAACAACCTACTAATGGAGGAAATATTGGCAAATCATATATCTGATAAGGGGTTAATGTCCAAAATATATAAAATGCTCATGCAACTCAATAACTAATAACCCAACTATGATTATAAAATAGATGAAGGATCTGAATAGACAACTGTCTAAAGATGTAGAGATAGCCGATAGGTACACAAAAAGATGTCCAATAGCAATATCATCAGGGAAATGCAGATCAAAACCACAGAAAGTAGGAATGCATAAGCCTGTGATCGTACATGGAAGAGAGTAATGGCCAATGAAGTTGGAAAGACATTCTGGGCTCAGTCATGAAGGGAGTGAGAATGAAATATCACCTCATACCTAGTAGAATGGCTACTATCAAAAACTATACTGGAATTAACATTAAAAACTTAATTAAAAAAAAGACCAAATTAACAAATATTGGTGAGGATGTACAGAAAGGGGAACTTTTAGGCATTCCTGGTGGGAATGTAAATTGGTACAGCCACTATGAACAAACGTAGAGGGTTCCTCAAAAAATTAGAAATAGAACTACCATTCAAATACCTGAAGGAAACAGAAACACTAACTCGTAAGTGGTAACTGGTCCCCATGATAACTGTAGTATTATTTACAATAGCCAAAACATGAAAACAACCTAAGCGTCCATCAACAGATAAATGGATAGAGAGAATCTCTCTCACTCAGGCACACACAGTGAGAGAGAGAGAGAGAGAGAGAGAGAGCGAGAGCGCGCTTATCCAGCCATAAAAAGAAAAATCTTGCAATTTGTGACAACACAGATGGAGCTTGAAGTCGTTGTGGTCAATAAGTCAGATAGAGAAAAACAAATACCATATGATCTCATAGGTGAAATCTCAAAAACCAAGAAAAGAAAGCAAAGGAAACTACAGACACGGAACAGAGACTGGTTGTTGCCAGAAATGGTGGGAAGTGGGGTGGGTGAAATGGGTGAAGGTGGTTAGAAGGTACAAACTTCCATTAATAGTCAAGTCCTGGGGATACAATGCACAGCATGGTAACTATAATAATACTGTGTTGTATGTTTAGAAGTCGCTCCAAGAAGGGCGCCTGGGTGGCTCAGTTGGTTAAGTGTCTGCCTTTGGCTCAGGTCATGATCCCAGGGTCCTGCCATCGAGCCCCACATCATTCTCCCTGCTCAGTGGGGAGTCTGCTTCTCCCTCCTTCCTCTGCCCCCTCCCCTGCTCATGCTCTCTCTCATGCACTCTCTAATAAATAAAATCTTAAAAAAAAAAAAAAAAGGTGCTACAAGAGTAGATCTTAAAAGTTCTCAGCACAAGAATTTGTAACCCTGTGTGTTGATGGATGTTAAACTAGACTTCCTATAATGATCATTTCACAATATATGCAAATATTATGTTGTAGAGCTGAAACTAAACAATGTTATATATCAACTATAGTTCAATTAAAAAAAAAAAAGAAATTCCACCCTAGATTTTGATTGCCTGCAACAAAATTGCATACAAAGAGCCTAATTCCTCCACTATGAAGCCTCTAATAATTTTCCTTGGCTGTATTTTTCATTTGAGCCCCTTGGTTGGTCTGGTGATCTTACCATGTGTTAGACTGTGACCACTAACACCTTCAGACCCTTGGCTTCAGGTATAAAGAACTCTTTTTCTTATTAGTGTTCTTCCTCTAACAAATGATCAGTCCATTAAACTAAATTTTAGAAAAGCTACTCGTTTGATAACCTGATCCATTTTTCAAAGATAACAGGGAAAGAAATAACACCTAACTCTGGGATCTGGAAATCGCACACTTTCAGTTCCCTTCCGGTGATTCTTCCTGCTATATAATAGTCCATATTTCCTGTCTTAGTATAAAGCAAATCAATAACTTGAATTTTCCTCTCTTTCTATACTATCTCTATTCTCAGAAGCCAGGGAAGAAATGTATTAGGTGTCTTCACAGAGAGACTTCCCAGTAGTGCCTCACCATTCACAGGAAGAATCAAGTGAGAGGCAGGAGATCAGCAAAACACTTTACCAAGTGGCACAGGGGAGATCAGTAAGAAGAGGAAAGGAAAATGGACATCATTATCACCCATAGGACATGGGGAAAAGAACATTTTTCTGATATGCACTAACATATTTCTGATATGCACTGATAAATATGCATTTATCAAATATATAAATTGTTAGTGCAAGGACTGCTGGGTGCATTGGGAAGTGATGATAGTTGATTAGGATTTTGAAACAAAGCTCAGTGTTCTCAGAGAAATAAATCTGGATCAAACATCAGAAAAAGGGAAAACCACAAAAGACGGGAAGAGTATAAAGCAGGCAAACACTCTTCTTTCTAATTCATATTTGCAGGATACAGACATCCATTCCTTCCTAGACTAACTATTGAGGGCACGGGGCTGTGTGCTAAGGGGCTACCTAGATAACCGAAGCTTGAGGTGTGCCCTCCAAAAGCTCATATCCTAGGAGGGGGAGTATGAAAAGCCAACACTTATTTCTAAAAGGAGAACGCCACCATGCCAAATGAGACACAGAGGTGAAGAGCTCGAGCTTCTCATAGAAGGGAAAATGAGAGAGGAGAGTTTGAGAAACATGGACAAAATCTGCAAGGATGAGAAGGCACTTGGATGGATCTGGAGAGGATGTCAGGTGTGGACGTGAGGGGAGCGGGAATGGTCATTCTGGCCGAGAGGGGCTGCCTGAGCAAAGGCAGGTGGCAGGAAGGCGCAGGCCTGGGAGGGCACGCAGTGGCGGAGTCACGGAAGAGAGTGGAGCAGATAGGGTGGAAAGGTGATCTGGCCGCGTCGTGGAGGGGCTGGAATGCCAGGCTAAGGATTATAAGTGGGATAATAAATTTGATTTTGGAATCTGGGAGATGTAATCAGCAGCTCCATAAAAAATGGGGTAATGGAAGAGACAGACAATAGATACATACATGTGGGCAAACACAGAGATTAGATGTGATTTAAAACTTTGGGTTAAAATTTTACATGGAATAAACAAGTGAGAAAGTGGTGTACTTTGAAAATCTGAAAATAAAAAAATTTCAACAGGCATTAATGCTTTGGAGAGATTAGAGAAAGACACTGAGTAGAAGAGAATGTCTACTATTCAGATGTAAATCAAATCAGCAAAATATCCCAACTGTAATATATTTGGGAGAGAAACAGACAAAATTTAATAATGATGATATTCTACACCATAACACTGACATCAGCCCTGTGTAGTAAACAGAAAAGGAATGATCTCCACTGAACAGACGTGAAAACAAACGCTCAGATACTTTAGGTGACCTGGCTGAAATCACAAGGTTATTAAATGTTAGAGCCACAAATCCAACCCATTTTTTCCTCACTCTGCTGTCCTTTTCATTAATCCTATCTGCCTTATTTCTAAAAACACATTTTTGTACACATTTAGTTGGTATGAAGCTCATTCTGTAACTATGCAGTTGCTCTTTTATTTTTTAATTTAAAGACTCTTATTTTCTTCCTTTAATTAAAGCAAATATTTTTATCGTCATGTAAATGTAGACTAATTTCCTTTTAGTCCCCTGTGGATTGCAGTTTCATTTTTGGACTGGCAAAGTTTAATAATTTCAATGTGTCTTAAACTCAATATTTAAGCTCACTTCCATAACAGAACTGAAAGCTGGTTTTAAAAGTCTGGTCATGGGGCACGTGGGTGGCTCAGTGGGTTAAAGCCTTCAGATAAATGGATAGAGAGAATCATTACCTTCAGCTCAGGTAATGGTCTCAGGGTCCTGGGATCGAGCCCCACATCGGACTCTGTTCAGCAGGGAGCCTGCTTCCTTTCCTCTCTCTCTGCTTGCCTCTCTGCCTACTTGTGATCTCTCTCTGTCAAATAAATAAATAAAATCTTGAGGACAAAAAAAAAAAAGTCTGGGCAGAATTCACAGAACTGGGATTGTGGCTAGTCCCCAGGGAGATTCCTTTGGGAGATTCATGCTGATAGCAGACTGGGTTCATCTCCAGTACTGCTGGCCCAAGGTCATGCTAGTTATCGTTCCTGCTCTTCTGAAAGGACTGGAACACATGGTGTATAGTCCTTGAAATACAAAATCAAATTGATTTTTCAAAAATTCTGCCTCTCCTTAGGGCTCCTCAGCCTCACTTTTACCGTTAGCCCCATTTCAGCTTCTCCAAGTCTTACCTCATTCGTGGAGGTAGATTAGATGGAGAGCCTAAAGTGAGCAACTGCACTAGTTCTTCTAGAATCTGTAGCAACCCTTTAATACTCCTTTCTCATGGCTTCAAGTCCGGCTTTTAGACTTTATACCTAGAGAAACATGAATTAATTCAACTTTTCTGCATTAACCATAGTTCACTTCTAAAATTTTATTTAAATATAATTTTTCTCTTCTCCCCAGTTATAATTGTTTTTAAAACCAACTTTGCTGTTTTGTGATATTAAAGATACAGCTAACAATAAAATAGCTCTTCTTCATATATATGCATAGATGTTTTCAATTTTCACATTGACTTTTTCTTCTCAGCTACTTTTCCTCATGAATAATGCTAAATCTTAACTTTGAATTTAAGGACTGATCCTCTGAAAGTATTGCAGCACATTCCAAAAAATAAAAGTAAAATTTGACTGCCTTGCTAGTTTCAGTGTGCCAGGTTATACAAGTTCTCTATCTTAGGTTTAAGTATGTTTAATAAGTACTCTTAGACACTTGGGTGGCAAAGTTGGTTAAATGACCAACTCTTGGTTTCAGCTTGAGTCATGATCTCAGGGTCGTGAGATTGAGCCCCATGTAGGGCTCTGTGCTCAGCGTAGAGCCTGCTTAAGACTCTCTCCCTCTGCCCCTCCCCTACCACTCATAAATCTTTTTTTTAAAGTACTCTTAAAATATCAAAATACAACAATAAGATCCTTTGAAAAATTGGGATAACATGTGAGAGCAGTAATTCAAAGCTCTCTTTCAATTTAAGTATACCATACACTATTAATTTTTTGTAACACTTAAAAAAACTGAGTTGGTTTACAGACAAATATTTTAAAGTAATGAGGGTAACTAAATTCCAAATGCGGTTGTTTTAATTCCAGTTTTTAGCAAAAATCATTTTTATAGTATTTTCAAAATTACCGGCTAGGGTTAATATAACCTGTGGTTCCATAGTTATTGTTAAAGTAGTCTTGGGTTTTTATTTTTTTAAGATTTTATTTATTTATAGACTTAGGTCTTTAAAAACTATTTTATATAGTTGACGTTTGTTTGTCACCAGATCCTGATCTACCAGCCCGCGAACAAATCTTTTTGGCCAGTCTCTGCACTTTTTGCCCACTAGGTGGCAGCATTAGGCTCTAGATGAAAGGAAGGAACCCGAAGCCTTTTTGTTCATTTTTCAATTTTGTTTCCTATTTCCTCATCACAGAGTCTTGTACACGTTCTGTGGTTGATTCTGAAACAGGCAACCGGCTTCCTTGCAGGAAAAGACCCCTGGAACCAAGGGCAACACAAGAGTACAACAGGCAGGTAGACAGTATTCCCCTAACGCATCACGTACCAGACAGCTAACCAGTTTGGCAAGTGTCAAATGAAAACCCTAAACCACAACTTAAACAACTGAAATAATCCCTATATCATTCTTTACATTATTACACTCATGACTATGTCAAACTGAAAAGCCACCTAAGAGAATTGTGACCAATTTTACCATATTTTACGCAAGGAGGGGAGGAGGGAAATGTCATTTTTTTTTTTTTTTAAGATTTTATTTATTTGACAGACACAGCGAGAGAGAGAACACTAGCAGGGGGAGTGGGAGTGGAAGCCCAATTCGGGGCTCAATCCCAGGACTCTGGGATCATGACCTGAGCTGAAGGCAGACACTTAACTACTGAGCCATGCAGGTGCCCCAGGAAATGTCTTATTTTTGATAGATTATAATAAAATATTAGGTGGAGGCATTTAATAAAAACTTAATTGGCTCAAAGTCTTTTCCCTTGGGTGGACTTCTCCCAACCATCTGACATAGATGTACCTACTTACTGTTACTTGAGAACTTGACATTTCAAATTCCATTTATACATTTGAACTAACAGGATTATGGGGTGTTTGGCTGGCTCAGTGGGTGGAGTGTACAACCTGATCTCAGGGATCTCAGGGTTGTGAGTTTGAGCCCCACACTGGGTGTAGAGATTACTTGAAATAAAATAAAATAAAAACCCATACATGCAAGCTTAGAGGATTATAGAGCCTACTATAATGCTACCATCATTGCTAAAGTGTTACTATAAATTTTTAAGTTCATCTATTTTTTAAGTTTTCTCAATAAGAAAACATTTAAGAGATGCACTTGTTGAGAAAATTCGTAACTATAGCTCAATGGCCATACTCCGTTGTTATAATCAATAAGAGAAATAGGATAGGTAACCCACATTCAATTGTTTTCTAATTAGAACGAGATCTATAATTAATTTAACTTGTTTTCTTACCATTACATACTTTGAAGATCTCTAAAACACTGAGTGAAAATGCTACCCTCTATTTACTACAGTCAGACTTTTTTTTTTTTATTATTCGAGTCCAACATTTGCGGATACTCACACGGATTGCACAATCTAATTCCAGAGTATTTTCATCAATCCAAAAAGATGCCTTGTACCTGTTAACAGTTACTCCCCAACTCCTACCTCCCTGACCCCTAGTAACTGTTCACGTTCTCTATGAACTGGTCTATTCTGGACATTTCATACGAACGGGATCATATAATATGTGCCTTTCATGCCTGACTTATTTCACTTAGCATCATTTCAAGGTTCACCATGTAGTGACAACGATTAGTCCTCCATTCCTTCTACAGCAACAGAACTTTGCACTGTATGGCTGCGCCACAGTTTGTTTATTCACTCATCAGCTGATTGACCTTTGGGTCCTTTCCCTTCTGGCTGTGATGAAAAATGCTGCTATGATAATTAACGTCCAACTTTGTGTATAGACCTAGATTTTCAATTCTCTTGGATATATAGGTAGGAGTGAAATTCTCAGGTCTTATGGTAACCGTGTGTTTAAAATTTTGAGGAACTGCCAAAATTTTTCCAAAGCAGCTGCACCACTTTAATTCCCTCCCAGCAGTGGATGAGGGTACCCATTTCTCTACACTGTTGCCAATGTTTGTTATGGCGCGTTTTTCTTCATTCTCGATTCTTTCTATTCTTCAGACTGGATGATCTCAACTGACCTATCTTCCAAACATGTTGATTCTTTCTCCTGCCTGTCCAAATCTGCTATGCTCTAGTAAATCATTTCAGCTACTGTACTTATTCAAATCCAGAACTTCCTCTTGGTCCTTCTCTAATAATTATTGCCAGTTTTACTGATGCTCTTCTTGAGGAGAGAATAGATGGAACTTCTTATTGTGTCCGTTGTTGCCGATGTCATCTATGGCTTGCATTTTTCCATTTAGGCCTATGATACACTGCAAATCAATTTTAGAGTATGGTCCAAGGCAAGAACCAGGCTTCATGTTTTCCAATATGGATAATCAGTGGCTCTAACAACATTTCTGTTCCTTGCTTATTTAATTCTTTTGGCATTTTGGTCAAAAATAAGTTTACCGGGGCACCTGGGTGGTTCAGTGGGTTAAGGCCTCTGCCTTCAGCTCAGGTCATGATCCCAGAGTCCTGGGATCGAGCCCCGCATCGGGCTCTCTGCTCAGCGGGGAGCCTGCTTCCCCCTGTCTCTCTGCCTGCCTCTCTGCCTATTTGTGATCTCTGTCTGTCAAATAAATAAATAAAATCTTTATAAAAAATCAGTTTACCATTTAAGTATGGGCCTATGCTGGGTCTCTATTTTGTTTTAGTGATCTATTGCCTGTCATTTTGTCCACACCACACTGTCTGATTGTCATGACTTTATAGTGTATCTTGAAGTTATACGGAGGAAGTCCTCAAGCTGTGCTCTTTCGTAAAATTTTAGCTCCCTTTCCATTTTAGTACAAACTTTAAAAATTTCTATTTGAGAAAAAGGCTACTGAGTAACTGGTTGGGATAACAATCTATAGATCTATTTAGAGGGAACCGTGATATTACCAATATTAAGTCTTCCAATTCACTGACATGGGACAGCTCTCCATTCATAGGCATCTTTCATTTCTCACAGCAATATCTTTAGCTTTCATTGTTCTTACAAATTTTCTGTTAACTTATTGCTACGTATTTCATGCTTGATGCTGTTGTAAATATAAATTTAAAAAATTTTTAAAAATATTCTTTTCCAATTGTTTGCTGCTTGTCCACAAAAACAATTGATTTTTGCTTATTACCCTCTATCTTGTGACTATGCAAAGTTTATTAGTTTAATGATTGCTTTTTAGGGGGATTTTTCATATAAACACTCAGACAAAGAGAGACATTTTTACTTTTCCTTCCCATTTTATGCCCTTTTTTAATTTAATTTTTGAGAGAGAGAGAAAGAGAGAGAGACAGAGAGACCTAACGAGGTTTGGAGAAGAGAGGCAGAGGGAGACGGAGAATCTTAAGCAGGCCCACATCCAGAGCAGAGCCCAACATAAGCCCTGTGCAGGGACTCGATCTCACAGCCCTGAGATCATGACCCCAGCCAAAATCAAGAGTCAGATGTTTAACTGACCGAGCCACTCACGTGCCCTCTTATACCCTTGTTAAAAAAAACCCTACCTGCACTAAACCTCCCATAAAATTTTTGAAGAGGCATAGTCAAGCCTTACTCTGACAATCTCTTTGTTTCAATTAGAGCATGTATTCCATTTTTATTTAACTATCACCGTCATTCAATTTAGATTTCTTACCTAGCTATATATGTTTTCTTTTCACCTCTTTTTTTTTTCCCTTTCCTGACATTTTTTGGCTTAATCACAGATGACTCAGAGTTACTGTTCTACTTCATGTAAAATGTAATGTAAAATTTTACTTAAAATGTACGTTTGAATAGCCCCACAACTGTACTTTCATTCACTCCATACAGTCCTTTGTACTATTATCAAATACATTGTATCTATGAACATTATAAACCCCACACTAAAATGTCATAATTTAACTTTTAAATAATTTAAGAAAAAAAATACAGTATTTTATTTACCCCACAAATTTACCAGTTGTTTTAACACTGTAACTCTCAATGAGAAGCACTCTACTGGGTAGAGGACAAAGATACTGTTAAATATCTTACAAGCACAGACGGAGAATTACCCAGCCCAGACAGCCAACAGAGTCAAGGCTGAGGAACTCTACCTTAAGAATACTGCACATTATTTTTATCTGGTTACTTTCAAGAAATCCTCCTTAGAACTTAAGTTTTCATCATATTAACTGACGTGTCTAGGTAAAATATTATTATTTATCCTGCTTTGCAGGGGTTGTGTCTGTGCCTGTTAGATCTGGAGGTTTTTTAAACCAAATTTAGGAAATTTTTTACCATTATTTTTTTCAAGTATTTTGTGACACATTATTTTTTCCCTCTCCTCCTGAGACTGCAATTATCCATATTTTAAACTGCTTGGTATCATCCCTCAGGTCTTCAGAATCTGTTCATGGATTTTCATTGTCATTTCTGTTCTCCATATTGAGTTATTTTTGTCTTCATGTTAATTGAAACTTTTTTTCCTGTTTTCTCCAATCTCTGCTAAGCCCCTCCACCATTTTGTTTCTTTCCCTGATACTACACTTTTCAGATGGAGAGTTTCCATACTTCTTTTTTTTTTTTAAAGATTTTATTTATTTATTCGACAGAGAGAGAAATCACAAGTAGATGGAGAGGCAGGCAGAGAGAGAGAGAGAGGGAAGCAGGCTCCCCGCTGAGCAGAGAGCCCGATGCGGGACTCGATCCCAGGACCCTGAGATCATGACCCGAGCCGAAGGCAGCGGCCCAACCCACTGAGCCACCCAGGTGCCCCTCCATACTTCTTTTTTAGTCTATATTGCTTGCTGAAAATTCCGACCTGTTTTTATGACTTTATACTCCTTAGGTCCTTGAACAAATAATAGCTGCTTTAAATAAATCTTTGTCCACTAAGACCAACATCTGGGTCATCTTAGGGTCAGTTTCTATTTATTGTTTTTCTTCTTAATTGTGCGTCCCATTTCTTGTTTCTTCAATTATCTAGGATTTTCATATACTGATTAGAGATGACATATCATAAAGACCACAGATATATAGCCTTCCTCTAAATATTGCTGACTTTTTAAAAAAGATTTTATTTATTTACTCGACAGAGAGAGATCACAAGTAGGCAGAGAGGCAGGCAGAGAGCGAGAGAGGAGGAAGCAGGCTCCCTGCTGAGCAGAGAGCCCGATGCGGGGCTCGATCCCAGGACCCTGGGATCATGACCTGAGCCAAAGGCAGAGGCTTTAACCTACTGAGCCACCCAGGCACCCCAATATTGCTGACTTTTGTTGGAAGGAGGAGATAACTTTGCTGAATTCAAACTCAAACTTCTGTGCAGGGGAGGAACTGAGTCCCTTCTCAGTTCATTAGGGACTTGAAATCTCCCTCATAAACATGGTTCAGAGGTCAGACAAGTATGTCTTGGCTGAGTTGGGGCTCCTTCCTAAGCAACTCTCTTTTTCAGAGAGTTCATGCTTACTTTTCAGCCTTCCTAAGGGTTCTCAACTCTGCTCTGACTCCGGGAGCCAACAAGAACCTGGACTACAGGTGGTGTTAGGCAAAATGATAAATCTTGTCCTCTTTTAAGGACTAACTCCCCACTTCAGGTTCTGCCTGCTTTTGATCATACCCCAGGACCTTCAAACAATTGTTTCTTTTTTGTATTTAGTCCAGTTTTAATAATGGTTACCTACAGGGGGAATAATCTGATATAAGCAACTTTGCCAATATTGGAATACCAGGTAGGATTTTTAAATGTAACAGTTTTATTGGAAATAAAGATTATTATATCCCTCTACACCTTGATACATTCATCTCTTAATCCTTATGCACAGGGCTGACTCAAAAGAAACAAAGAAACAGTTTCTACTAGACAAGACACTATTTCCATGCCTGAAGAAACTTCTCCATGGTATAATGAAAATAATGAAACCTTGGTTTTCACAGAAATTGTTTACCAACTTCATGAACTTACAAAGATGATTAAATTCTTTATGCTCTTCTACTTGTGTTATGGAGACAGTCTCATGGGCTTGTTAGAAAGGTTAAATGCTTACGTTGCAAAGTGTTCAGCACATGGTAAAACCAAAACAAAAAAATGTCAGGTTCTTTTCCTTAGACCTCTTCCTCCATTCCAGCAGGAATAGTAGGAATTTCTCAAACATGACTGCTCTTTTTCTAGTTACTTTATCCCATTAGTAACATCTAGTTAAGTTCACTTCCTGAGGAGGAAAGAACACCAGACTGAGAACAAATCTCACTTGATGAACACAATGAGGTAGAAGCAGGGACTGTCCAGGGGGATGATAAATCCAGGGAAGACGTGCACCTCCACAGTGTCTCTGGGACAGCAAGGGTAGCGGCAGGAGGAAGACTGGCAATGTAAAAGGGATCTTTATCACAGAATTTCTCCTTGTGTACATAGAAAAGGGCTTTTCTGTGGATATAAGTATACAATAAATCACAGTAATCTAGTTAGCAAAACTGCTGAAAAAAAAAAAAACACAACACATTTCAAGAGTGAAATAAATGAAAAGGTAAGGAAAATATTAACTTAAAAAAATTAAATCATACAGGTTGGATGGGAAGATGGCAGAGTGAGAGGACCCTAAATTTGCCTTGTCACCTGGATACAAATAGATAACATCTGTATCAGTGTATATTTACACTGATACTAGGACATGACCTGAAGACTGGCAGAACTCCACAACTAAAGGCAGGAAGAGGTCACAGTGAAGAAGGAGGAAGGGCAAAGACATGGTCTGGAGTGAAAAGGACTGTATCCTGGTAGGGAGGAAGCCAATGGTACAGAGAAAGGCTGAAAACAGACTTTCACACTGGAGCACTCACAAATGAAGAGGATGAGTCTCCATAATATTTGTTTTTGAAATTCAGAAGGCCAAATTTTGTGGTTCTTAAAATCATCAGGACTTAAGATCTGGAATTGTAAAAATCAGCCAGCTTGGCTCTTGGAGAGCCTCGATGGTGTTAAGGAGCAGAGCCCCCACCCTGAAAAAGACAGGACGATAAAGAGCCCAAGCAGATATGGTGTAGAACCAGCAGTTTGAAAACGCTGGGGCAGACAGGAAGGACAGTGATTTCTCATCTCAGAGCATGGCCTGGAGTAGGGATCATGGGGAGACCCCTCTAGGAACAAAGGAGCTGGCAGGCATCATTCCCTCCCCTGCACCCAGCATAAATAACAGCTACCTGCGGGAACCAGAGCAGTATAGACACTTCTTACCTAACTTGTTTACATCAATCCATGCCACCCCCCACCCCCATCCCAACCTTCAGTGGATCCATCCTTCTCAGTCATACATCCCTCACTCCTGGCACTGTGGGCCTCTCCCCCAGAAGTCCAGGGAACAACTGGACTGAAGGAAAAAGAGGCCACAACTCAACAGCATAGCACATGCAACACACATAGGAGATACTCCCTAAAGCACCAGGTCATGGGCAATAGGGAACACTGCATTGTGGGCACTAAAGGATCTATTCTTCATAAGGCTTTTATTGTTAAGAGCAAAAGAAGTAGCTGACTTTCCTAACAGAGAGAAATAGGCAAAATCAAACAAAATTAGAAGATAGAGAAAAATGTCCCAAATGAAAGAACAGGACCAAACCAAGCAAGAGACCAAAGCAAAACATATATAATGTGCCTGATAGAGAATATAAAGTAATAATCACAAGGATACTCCTTGGACTGGAGAAAAGAGGATATCAGGGAGACCCTTAGCACAGAGATAAAAAAAAAAAAAAGAGCCAATCAGGGACCAAGAACACAATAAATTAAAAATACATTTGATGGAATAAATAGGCTCGATGAAGCAGAGGAATGAATTAATGAAATGGAACACAAGTAATGGAAAGTAACCAAACTGAGCAAAGGAGAGGAAAGAAAATTATGCAAATTGAGAACTGTCATAGGGAACTCAGTGATTTTGTCAAGTGTAATAACATTTGTATTATAGGGATCTCAGAAGGAAAGAGAGATAACGGGACAGAAAACTTATTTGAAGAAATAATGGCTGAAAACTTCCCTAATCTGGGGGAGAAAAGAGATACCTGGATTCAGGAGGCACAAAGAGCTTCCCTCCAAAATTCAACCCAAGGAGGTCCACACCAAAAAATAAAGTAATTAAAATGGCAAAACGTAGCAATAAAGAAAAAGTTTTAAAAGCAACAAGAGAAAAGAAAACAGTTACATACAAGGGAAACTCCATAACATTATCAGGATTTTTCAATAGAAACTTTGCAGGACAGAAGAGAGTCATAGGATATATTTAAAGTGCTAAAAGAAAATAAAAGTGCAACCAAGAATACTCTCTCCAGCAAGGCTATCATTCTGAATAGAAGGAGAGTAAAGAGTTTCTCATACAAACAAAAACTAAAGGAGTTCATGACCATTAAACCAGTCCTATAAGAAATATTAAAGTTGAAAAACAAACTCTTTGAATGGAAAGGAAAACCATAGAGAGAGTAGGAGGAATAAAAAACACAAAAGCAGTAAAAATAAATATATCTGTAAAAATTGGTCAAGGGATTCCTAAAATAAAAGGATGTAAAATACAACACCATATACCTAAAATGTGGGGGGTCAGGTGGGGGGAGAGGAGTAAAGAATGGGTTTAAACTTAAGTGACCATCAACTTAATAGAAATTGCTATATGCAAAAGGTACTACATGCAAACCTAATGGTAACCACAAATCAAAAACCAGTAATAGATATGCAAAAATAAAGAGAAAGAAATCCAAATATATCTCTAAATAAAGCCAATAAACCATGAGAGAGAGCAAGAGAAGAATTAGAGAAAACCCATTTTTTAAAAAAAAATCACAAAACTAGAAACAAAATAGCAATAATCACATATCTATCCATAGTACTTTGAAAGTAAATGGACTAAATGCTCCAAACAAAAGACACAGGGTGCCAGAATGGATTAAAAAACAAGACCCATCTATATGCTGCCTACAAGAGACTCATTTCAGACCAAAAGACATCTGCAGATTTAAAGTGATGGAGAAATATTTATCATGCAAAACAAAGTCAGGGTAGCAGCACTTATATCAGAAAAATAGACTTTAAAACAAAGACTGTAACAAGAGACAAAGGACATTGTATAAGAATAAAGGGACGATCCAATAAGAGGATATAACAATGGTATTTATTTATGCACCCAATATGGGAACATCCAAATACATAAAACTGTTAATAACAAACATAAAGGGAACAATTGATAGTCATACAATAATGGTAGGGGACCTTAACACCCCATTTGCATTGATGGACAGACCATTCAAACAGAAAATCAGTAAGGAAACAATTTGTTCTGAATGTCTCACTGGACCAGATGGATTTAACAGACATTTTCAGAACATTCCATCCTAAAACACCAGGATATACATTCTTGCAAGCACATATGGAGCATTCTCCAGAACAGATCCATATTGGGCCACAAAACAAGTCTCAACAAATTCAAAAAACTGAAGGTATACCATGCATCTTTTCTGACCACAACACTATGAAATTAGAAATTAACCACAAAAAATAATCTGGAAAGAGCACAAATACTTGGGAGGCTAAAACAACATGCTATTAAACAATGAATAGGTCAACCAAGAAATTAAAGAAAAATCAATAACTACATGAAAACAAATGAAAATGAAAATAGAATGGCTCAAAATCTTTGAGATACAGCAAAAGTGGTTCTAAGAAGAAAGTTTATGGCAACACAGCCGTACCTTAAGAAGCAAGAAAAATCACAACCTTACATTATACCTAAAGAAGCTAGAAAAAGAAGAACAAACCCAAATCCCAGTAAAAGGTAGGAGTAAAGACTAGAGCAGAAATAAATGATGCAGAAACGAAAACAACAACAACAAAAAAAATAGCACAGATCAATGAAGTCAGGAGCTTTCAGAAGATCAATAAAATTGATAAATCCTTTATATGTTTATAAAAAATTTTTTAAATTAAATTTAAAAAACCCATAAAAATTGATAAACCCTTAGCAAGGCCCATGAGAGAGCAAGAGAACCAAATAAACAGAATTACTAATGACAGAGGAGAAATAACAACCAACACCATAGAAATACAAACAATTCTAAAAGAATATTATGAAAGCCTATATGTCAACAAATTGGGCAACTTAGGACAAACGGATAAATTTCTAGAGACATATATTCTACCAAAACTAGGTTAGGGAAAAATAGAAAATCTGAACAGACCAGGTACTGGTAAGGAGATTGAATCAGTAACCAAAAAACTCCCCAAAAATAAAAGTCCAGGACCAGACGGCTTTACAGGCAAACTCTACTAAACATTTATTTTTATTTTTATTTTTTTCTACTAAACATTTGAAATAGAGTTAATATTGATTCTTCCCAAACTAGTCCAAAAAATAGAAGAGGAAGGAAAACTTCTAGGTCCTTTTTATGAGGCCAATATCACCCTGATAACAAAATGACATAAAGATACCACAAAAAAAAAAAAAAATTAAAAGAAAGAGAGAGAGAGAATTATAGGCCAGTATCTCTCATGAATATAGATGCAAAAATCCTCAACAAAATGTTAGAAAACTGAATCCAATAAAATATATTTTAAAAATCATGTACCACAATCAAGTGGAATTTATTCCCAGATGAAAGGGTGGTTCAATATTCATAATCACAGTGATATGTCACATCAGTAAAAGAAAGGATAAAAACCATATGATCATTTCAATAGCTGCAGAAAAAGCTTTTGACAAAGTACAACATCCATTCATAATAAAAACTTCTCTGCAAAGTAGGTCTAGAGGGAACATATGTCAAGATAATAAAGGCCTTATTTGAAAAACCCACAGCAAATACCACACCTAATGGGGGAAAACTGAGAGCTTTTCCCTTAAGATCAAGAACAAGACAAGTATGTCCACCCTCATCAGTTTTATTCAACATAGAACTGCAAGTCCTCGCCACAGCATTAAGACAACATAAAGAAGTAAAAGTCATCTAAATTGGTAAGGAAGAAGTAAAACCTTCACTATTTGCAGATGGCATGACACTATATATAGAAAACATTAAAGATTCCACCAAAAAGCTACCGGAAATGATAAATTTAGTAAAGTTGCAGGATATAAAATCGGTGTACAGAAACCTGTTGGATTCCTATACATTAATAATGAAGCAGCAGAAACTGAAAATAAGAAAGCAATCCTACTGGGGCGCCTGAGTGGCTCAGTGGGTTAAAGCCTCTGCCTTCGGCTCAGGTCATGATCCCAGGGTGCTGGCATAGAGCCCTGCATCGGGCTCACTGCTCGGCAGGGAGCCTGCTTCCCTTCCTCTCTCTCTGCCTGCCTCTCTGCCTACTTGTGATCTCTGTCTGTCAAATAAATAAATAAAATCTTTTAAAAATAAAAAAAAAAAAAAGAAAACAATCCTATTTACAATTACACCAAGTACATTAAACATCTAGGAAGAAACTTAACCAAAGAAAGACCTGAATTCTGAAAACTATAAAATATTGATGAAAGAAACTCAAGACAATACAAAGAAATGGAAAGACATTCCATGCTCATAGATAGGAAGAGCCAAGACTATTAAAATGTCCATACTACACAAACCCATCTACAGGTTTAATCAATCCCTCTTAAATACCAAGAGCACTTTTCACAAAACCAGAGCAAATAATCCTAAATTTTTTAGGAACCACAAAGGACCCCAAATAGTCAAAAGCAGTCTTGAAAAAGAAAAACAAAGCTGGAGGTATCACGATCTAGATTTCAAGTTATATTACGAAGTGGTAGTGATTAAAACAGTATGGCACTGGCATGAAAACAGACACACAGATCAGTAGAATAGAACAGAAAGCCTGGAAATAAACCCACAACCAATCTTCAACAGAGGGGGAATATATATACAATGGGAAAAGACAGTCTCTTCAACAAATGGTGATGGGGAGAACCACAGCAACAGGCAAAAGGATGAAACTGGACCACTTTATTTCATCATACACAAAAATAAACTCAAAATGCATTAAAGATCTAAATGTGAGGCCTGAAACCATAAAAATCCTTTAAGAGAGCACAGGCAGTAATCTCTCTGACACTGGCCACATCAACACAGTTCTAAATGTCTCCTGAGGCAAGAGAAATAAAAGCAAAAATAAATAACTGGGACTACACCAAAATAAAAAGCTTCTGCACAGCAAAGGAAGCAATCAACAAAACTAAAAGGCAACCTACTGAATGGGAGAAGATATTTACAAATGACATATCTGATAAAGGGTTAGTATCCAAAATACATAAAGAACTGACACAACTCAACACATAACAAAACCAAATAACCCATTTAGAAATGGGCAAAAGACATGAAAAGATATTTCTCCAAAGAAGACATACAAATGGATAACATACATGTGAAAAGATGTTCAACATCACTTATCATCAGGGAAATGCAAATTATAACTACATGAGATTATCACCTCCCACCTGTCACAATGGCTAAAACAGAAAAACACAAGAAACACCAAGTATGAGCAAGGATATGAAGAAAAAGGAAGCCCTGTGCACTCTTGTTGGGAATGCAAACTGGAACAGCCAATCTGGAAAACAGTATGGAGATGCCTCAAAATGTTAAAAATAGAACTACTGTATAATCCAGGAGTTATACCACTGGGTATTTACCCCCCCAAATACAAAAGCACTAAGAAAAGGGATACATGCACCCTTATGTCTATTGCAGCATTATTTATAATAGCCAAACTACAAAAGCAGCCCAAACTATGGAAGTGTCCACCAATAGATAAATAAAGAACATGTGGTATATACATGCAATGGAATATTATTCAGCCATAAAAAAGAACAAAATCTTGCCATTTGCAACAACATGGATAGAGCTAGACTGTATTAAGCTAAGCAACAGAAGTCAAAGAAAAACAAATGCCATATGATCTCTCTCATTCCATATGTGGAATTTAAGAAACAAAACAAATGAGCAAAGGGAAAAAGACAAATCAAGAAACAGACTCCTAACTATAAATAACAAACTGATGGTTACGGGTGGTGGGGGGCATGGGGGATGGAGAGTAAGGAGTATTCTTATCATAAAATAAAGTGATAAAAAAAATTAAAAAGCTATATAAAAAGTTAAATTATACATGTTTAAAAAAATTTTTTTAAAGTTTACTGTGCTTCCATTTATGAAAGTAAATTTTGCTCTTTATAAAGGAACAAAAAACTAGAATTGTACAGGACTATAATTTATAAATTCTTAAAATGAACAATAGATTATGAAATATTTACCATGTATTTACATAGTGTTTTACTTGATCTTCACTATTTGCATTGTATTTCTGGAATTAATATGACAATTTATGTACTTAGTATTAAAAATTATTGGAAATTTAGGCTGTTTCTAATTTACAGAACTATCAATTTACAAATTTTACAGATCTCTGATAATTTCCTTGGGTTTTGTCATCTGTAAATATAACTAGCATACAATTAATGTCAATTAATGTCCTCACCTTGATTTCTTAAAATGTGAATTAATAAAGGAAGAAAAATGGAGTCTTATGAAACATATGAGGGAATGCTTTCCAGGTTGTATTAATTCATGATTACTCTTCCTTGGATATAGGTCTGTTGGTACCTAATCACATCATCTTCCAACCTATATTTCTCCACCTTTCCACAGGTATATAAGAGACTTTATTACATATTATTCTAATATCCAGCTGCACCATTCCTACAGAATCTATTTCACCTGTGTTTCTAGTACCTTATCATAAAAGCATAAGGAGGCATCGATTGTTCCAAGTGAATTCACACAGGTTTTCTATTCTAAAGGTTATTAGAGAGAGATGAGGCAAACACAGGTGCTCCAAGGAAATCAAAGTGGAAGCACTGCTGCCGCAGATAGGGCAGAGCTGAGAAGCAGCTGATGTGCTGAGAAATAAGAAAGAATCAGAACAAGGATAGTTCATTACAAGACCCCCAGGATTATATCATCATATACTGCTAACATGATATATACTCTCAGCTTAAGCCATGGAGAATGACCTGAAGGAGAAAAGGCCTAAGTAAAATTGACATATTTAAGTAATGGTACAATATACCTTTGGAATATAATTTTTTTTTATGTTAGTGATTGATTGGCTTAAATGTTAGCCTAATAGCGCCCTTCATTATGGTTGTGTGCCTGTAATCCGTAAGCAGTGGAGAAGAACAGGGACATCTCCTTGAGTTCTTTAGTCAGGTGTACATTGGTATAAACCACAAGTCAGCAGTTTTTCTGTAAAGAGCCAGTAAATATTTAATAAATGTTTAATCTTATGGGTCATATGGTCTCTCTTGCAGCTATTCAACTCTACCGTTGTGGCATAACTGCAACATAGACAATATGTAAATGAATGGACACGGCTGTATCCAGTAGAACTTTACTTACAAAACAGGCGGTGGGCTGGATTTGGTCTATAGTTTGTTGACCACTAGTGTAAACACCAAGAGGTAAATATCTAGCATAAATATCTAGGTAAATATCAGTGTTGCTTGAATATGTCCTAAAATCCCAAATGAGCAAGGAATATTGTGTAGATTAATGCAATTTTACTTTCCTATGATATCACAGGAATCACATTTTCATATTCAATGAACTCAATATACAGTTGAACCAATTTTTCTAGATATCATCAAAACTTGAGAATCACTTACCTGTGCATAATCACCAAAGGGCTGGGAATAAGAAATGCACTTCTCCAATGTGTGTTGTGATTCATTTCCCTGAGAGATTGCATCCAGAATATTGCTTGCAATTCCAGTCTTCTGCAGAGTGGTTTTACTTGCAGGGGCTAAAGTTAAATTTCAATATTTTTAGCCAAAAGTTGTTTTGTTATAAATTATAAACAAAGTACAAAACTCATTAATTCAACATTAATTCAATAGATTTTCATTTGCCTCCATATAGCTATAGTTCTTATCCCCCGGGGGAGGATATACAGTATATGATGCTGTCTTGTTCATTTAAAGCAACTGAACGTGGAAGTTTGTCCAATGGATAATTTCGATGGAAACATTTTTAAGATACATGTCTAATCTCTAAAAGAAGGCAAACAAAATGTAAACTAATCCTTCTTATTAATGCAATAGTTGTAACCATCAATTTTAGACCAGGTAAAAAATGCAGTGGGTATAGAGGAAGCACATTAAATTTTTTTTCTGGCTCTTTTAAAAAATTACAAATTAATGTCGAGGTACAAGAGGATACTTTATAAAATACAGAGCATATATATTATTTCATTTCTCTTAACTCTATTCTTTTTCCCCAGAGGTAACAGTTTAGAATTTATTTTCCCAGATTTACTGTATGCATTTACACATTAAATATGTACACATAAGAATATATAGTTAAAAAAAAGAATACATAGTTTTAAACAAACATAAATGGAATCATTTGAGGCACACGTTGGCTTTTTCTACTTAATTTGCTTTAGAGATAATTTCATATTAGTACATGTAGCTCTCCTTCAACTATAACAAAGAGTTGTGTTGTATTCCATTTTCTGATGAACTATTTTTTTATTTAACCATTCCCCTGTTGAGGAATATTAAGGCACTTTTCAGTTACACTATTGACAGCCAACATTGTAGTGAATATCCTAGTGCTTCAAACACACATTTGTGATTTTCTCTTAAAACTATATTTAATAATTTACCTTAATTGAAGGCCTGAGAAAGTCTTCCAAAAAAGTAAATAAGAGTTCAACTTCTGCTTATTATCATTAGCTCACAGTTTTGGGGGATAGTTTGCAAATATTCTGGATATATGAGATATGTAGAGGTTTAAATCTCTATTTTAGAAATAGATTTAGAATACAAATGATTCTATATGTATTATACAGCATTATAGTATTGCCAAGAATTCTCTTGCCAGATTTTCTATTATGATTCACTAATTCAATAAATTTATTATATTCTTAATAAAATATTACAAAAGATATTTCCTTAAATAGTTAAAATACATCTTAAGTGTCTTAATTTTGGTTATTGTTTAATTTAAAGATGAGGTCATAATTTAGGCTTTCATGGCCAATAAGCATTATTTGCTTCCATTTAATTAGAGTAAGACTGATTATGGAAAGTATTTAATAAAACTCCAAAACATTAATACTGAGCTCTTACTTACATGATAAGCACACACTGGGCAACACACTTGCCAAGTTCAGGTATGGATTTTTACTGAGCCGTATTTCTTTTGGTGGTTCTCCCAATAGTGAAGTCTGATTCTTAGAGGCCACCTATTTATCAAAAATGAAACAGTAGGTGTTTAATCAGAGGTACAGGAAAATATAAATGCAGAAAAAGTAGAGAAATACTTACTCTTCAGTAAATCTAGTTTAGTGTAGTAAAAATTTGTAGAACCCAATGTTTGAACATATGAAGTTATGGAGTATTTCTGGATAGTGATTAAAATGATCACACTCCACTTATTTTTTCAATTAGTTTTTTTTTTTTTAAAGATTTTATTTATTTATTCGACAGAGAGAGATCACAAGTAGGCAGAGAGGCAGGCAGAGAGAGAGAGGAGGAAGCAGGCTCCCTGCTGAGCAGAGAGCCTGATGCGGGACTCGATCCCAGGACCCTGAGATCATGACCTGAGCCGAAGGCAGCGGCTTAACCCACTGAGCCATCCAGGCGCCCCATCAATTAGTTTTTTTTAAACTACCCTAGAACTTTAGAACTGAAAGAGAATTAAAGGCATTCTTGTAAATTCTTTTCATTGGAACTAGGAGAGAATTAGTTCACAAGAAAAAGCAAATCCCATACCTTATTTCCAGAAATACTGTTATCTACATTTTCCTACTTGGATTTTTATAGTGTATGGCTACAGCCAAATGATAAAGGAAAGCTTACGCATTTCTGGTTCTAAAAGTAATACCAAACAAAATAAGTGGATTTAATAAAATCCAAATCCACATTTAGAAGATAACCCTAGAAATTCACATTTCTTGAAAATATATCAGTAAATTTTATATAATTAAGTGTAAGCGTTCTAGCATTTAACAGAAGAAAAGGGCTGATTCTTCAGATCATTTTGTTTTGTACTGATGGAATTTTTTACTTTTCAACTGTTAGTAAAAAAAATTTTTTTTAATAAAACAATTTAGGTTACTATAACTAAAGCTAGAAGCTAAGTTTTCATTTCTAGTTAATTTTTGTTTTGTTCCCTGAACAGAATGAAATATAATATCAAGTGTTTATTTCTATATTTGAGAAAAAACTCAATAAACAACTCCTTTTATTTCTTCCTTATCTGGTCAATATTATTGTATTTGGATTGAGAAATCTGTCCTGTACATCTTCATAAGACTCAAAGAAGTCCAGATTTGCTTGTGATAGATAAATCACAGATACAGATGTATTTATTCAAAGATGCTTACTGAATGTTTACCATTCAGTGCTGTGGTAAGCATTGATAATACTAAAATGAGTAGGACAAGAAGACTTCCGTTAAGAAATTCACAATTAAGGGGCGCCTGGGTGGCTCTGTGGGTTAAAGCCTCTGCCTTCAGCTGAGGTCATGATCCCAGGATCCTGGGATCAAGTTCTGCGTCGGGCTCTCTGCTCAGCAGGGAGTCTGCTTCCCCCTCTTGCTGCCTGCCTCTCTGTCTACTTGTGATCTCTGTCTGTCAAATAAATAAATACAATCTTAAAAAAAAAGAAAAAATTCCCAGTTAAGTAGATATGATAGCTCAAAAGAAGTCTAAGATGGAAACATAAAATTCTAGGTAGGAGCTAACACCATTACATATTTGCCAAAGGAAAATATATAGCATGATGAAAGATGGTGCCCTAGAGAGAATTCAAAGACTGAGAAAATGTAGCCAGGAAGGTACTCTAAGATTTTGTCTTTAACGTACTTAAATTGCCAAGATAATCAGATTCTATCTTATCAGGGTTCTCAACTCTAGCTATGAAAGAAAATCACTTATTTAAAAAAAAAAAAAAAGTGTATCAATAACAACAAAAAAAGCCCTGGGCCAAATGGCTTCACTGGGTAATTCAATGAAATATTTATTTCTAATTTAAAATCAATTAATTAATATAGTATATTAGTTTTAAAGGTAGAGTTTAATGATTCATCAGTTGCATACAACGCCCAGTGCTCATTCCATCAAGTGGCCTCCTTAATGACCATCACACATTTACCCCATCACTACCCCCACCCCACCACCACTTTCCCTTCAGCAACACTGTTTCCTGGAGTGAAGAGTCTTTTATGGTTTGTCTTCCTCTCTGATTTTGTCTTATTTTATTTTTTCTTCACTTCCTCTATATTCATCTGCTTTGTCTCTTAAATTCCACATATGAGTGAAATCATATCTTTGTCTTTCTCTGATTATTTCACTTAGCATAACACCCTCTAGTTCCATCCATGTCATTGCAAATGTTGAGGTTTCATTTTTTTGGTGGCTCAGTAGCATTCTACTGCCTATGCACATTTGTACAAACACACACACACACACACACACACACACACACACACACACAAACACACCACTGCTTCTTTATCCATTCATCTGTTGATGGACATCTGGGCTCTTTCCATATTTTGGCTATTATGGACATTGCTGCTATAAACATTGGGGTGCATGTGCTCCTTCGAATCACTATTCAATAAAACATTTAAAGAGGAATTAATGCCAATTCTTTTCAAAATCTTCCACAAAACTGAAGGAGAATACTTTCAGCATTGTTCTAGTACCAAAGCCAGAGAGACACCACAAAAAAGAAAGAGAACCACAGATAAATTTCCCTTATAAATATTGGTGCCAAAACCATTGACAAAACACTAGCAAACCAAACTGAGTAGATTATTAAAGGGATTATACATCATAACCAACTGGGATTCACTCCTAAAATGCAAGGACGATTCAAGGTACAAAAGTCATTCAGCATAATACACTATATTAACAGAATGGAGAAAAAAACCACAGTCACCTCAACTGATGCAGAAAAAGCATTTGACAAAATTTAACATGCTTTCATGATTAAAATTCAATGCACTCAGGAGACCTGGGTGGCTCAGTCAGTTAAACATCTGCCTTCAGCTCAGCTCATGATCTCAGGCTCCTGGGATTGAGCCCCGCATTGCACTCCATGCTCAGCAAGGAGCGTGCTTCTCCCTCACTCTCTGCTGCTCCCCCTGCTTGTGTGCTCTCTCTCATTCAAATAAACAAATAAAGTCTTTAAAAAACAAAATAAAATATAACACACTCAGCAAAGTTAATAAAACAGAAGTTATATACGAAGTCAACATCATACTCAATAGTGAAAGACTGAAATCTTCCCCTCTAACATAAAGAGCAAGACAAAGCTGTCTGCTTTCACCACTTCTGTTCAACATAATATTGGATGTTTTAGTCAGAGCAAATAAGTAGGAAAAAGAAATAAGACATCCAAACCAGAGTGGAAGAAGTAATTTCCGCTTGTGAATGCATGAAAACAGTAAGTGCTACACATACACAAACTGTTAGACTAAATGAATTCAGCAAAGTTGCAGGATATAAAATCAACATACAAAAGTTAGTTGCATTTCTATACACTAACAATGAATAATCCAAAAAGAAAATTAAGAAAATAATTCCATTTACCACAGAATCAAAAAGGATAAAATATTTAAGAATTAACTGAACAAAAAAAAGGAGTGACTGAACCAAAGAAGAAAAATACTCACTAAAAACTACACAACATGGCTGAAAGTGATATTTAAGCAGAATCTCAATAAAGTGAGGGATTAGCCATGAAAATCCACCATGGTAGCTACTAACTACACATGACTACTGAGCCTAAGAAATAGTAGACAATTTAAACTGAGATGTATGTGGAATGTAAAATATACACTAAATTTCAAAGAGTTAGTACCAAAGAATGTAAAATATCTTGATAGTTCAGTGTATATATCCATTTTGAACTAATATTTTGAATATGCTATATTAAATATACCATATAAATATTAAATATAAATATTTAATATTAAAAATGTTTTTTTAAAAACGGGGGAACCTGGGTGTCTCAGTTGCTTGAGTGTCCAATTCTTGGTTTCAGCTCAGGTCATGATCTTGGGGTCCTGAGATCAAGCCCTGTGTGGAGCTCTGTACTCCGTGTAGACTCTGCTTGAGATTCTCTCTCTGCCTCTGCCCTTTTCCCAGCTCTCTAAAATAAATCTTTAAAAACATTTTTTAAAACATTGCTGGATTAAAAAGACATAAATAAAAGGAAAGTTATCCCATGTTCATGGATTAGAAGACATATTGTTAAAATGTCAGTATTAACCAGAGTGACGTAGAGATTCAGTTTAGTCCCTATCAAACTTCCAACTTCTTCTGCAGAAAAAGAAAAATCTACCCTAAAATAATGTGGAATTTCAAGGGACCCCAAATAGTCAAAACAATGTTGAAAAAGGTGAAAAATAGGAACAAGAATGGAAGGCTCATACTTTGTGATTTCAAACTTATTATAAAGCCACAGTAATCTCAACAGTGTAATACTGGCATAAAGACAGACATACAGACAAATGGAATAGAATAGAAAACCCAGAAGTCAGTCCCTGCATATGTGCTTAAATGACTTTTGTCAAAAGTGTCAAGATTATTCAATGGGGAAAGGACAGTATTTTCAACAAAAATGCTGACAAATCTGGATATTGCATGTGAAAGGATAAACTGGATTCTCACCTTACACCACATACAAAAATTAACTCAAAGGTCAAAGACCTAAAATGTAAGAGCTAAAATTATAAAACTCTTAAAAGCGTAGGTAGAATGCTTCATGATACTGAATTTGTCAATAGGTTTTTAGGTCTGACACCAAAAGCAGAAGCAGAAAGAGAAAAAGAGAGACAGAGAGAAAGAAAGAAAAAAAAAATGTAGATCATATGTAGATCTAAATATAGATCACAAAACAAGTCTGAACAAATATAAGAATATTGAAATCCTATCAAGTATTCCTGTGACCACAATGGTATGAAACTAGAAGTGAATCACAGGAGGGAAACTGAAGACTTCAGAGTTGCATAGACATACTTCTGAACAACTGACAGGTTGAATAAATCAAAAGAGAAGTCAAAAAAAAAAAAAAAAAGAGAAGTCAAAATTATCTTGAGACTAATGAAAATGGAAATATAGCACATCAAAACTTATGGAATATAGCAAAAAGCAGTCCTAAGAGGGAAGCTTATAGCAATGCCTACAAAAAGAAAAAAAAGATCTCAGACAATTTAACATTACACATCAAAGAACTAGAAAAACAAACTAAGCCCACAATTAGCAGAAAGGGGATAATAATAAAGATTAGAACAGAAATAAAAGAGACTAGAAAAATCCATGAAACTAAGTGTTAGGGTTTTGAAGAGATAAATAAAACAGAAGAACCTTTAACTAGACTAACCAAGAGAAAAAGAGAGGATACAAATAGTTACAAATGAAAGAGGAGACATTAAAACAGACACCACAGAAATATGAAGGATCATAAGAGACTAGTACCAAGAAACACATGCCAACAAATTGGATAACCCAGAAAAAAAATGGATAAATTCCCAGAAACTTACAACATACCAAGAACAATCATAAAGAAATAGAAAATCTTATCAGACCAAGAGTGATAAAAGAAGTAATCAAAAACCTCCCAAGAGTGAAAATATCAGGACCAGATGGTTACACTGGGGAATTCTACCAGACATTTATTTAAAGAAAAATTAATGCCCAACAAAGCCGGATAAGAACTCTACAAGAAAATAAAACTACAGACCAATATCCCTGATACTGGGATATCAGGCAAAAGTCCTCAACAAAATATTACCAATCCAGATTACAACAATACATTTACTGTATACAACTGTATACAATGATACACAGACTATACATCATGATCAAATGAGATCGCTCAGAAATAAACACACACATATATAGCCAACGAATCTTTGACGAATCTTTGTCAAGAATTCACTATGGAAAAGGACAGTTTCTCTTATAAGCGGTGTTGGGAAAACTGGATGTCCACACACTAAAGAATGAAATTGGACCAGGATCTTAAACCATACATAAGAATTCACTCAAACTGGATTAGACTTAAAGAGAAGACCTGAAGCCATAAAACCCCTAGAAGAAAATAAAAGGGAAAATTTCCTTGACATTAGTCTTGGCAATGATTTTTTGGACATGACACCAAAAGTACGGGCAACAAAAGCAAAAATAAGCACGTGGGACTACATCAAACTAAAAAGCTTCTGCACAGCAAAGGAAACCATCAACAAAATAAAAAGACAATCTATTGAATGGGAGAAAACTGATACAGCCATTGAGGGAAACGGTACAGAAGTTCCACAAATGATAAAAAATAGAACTACCAAATATGATTCAGTAATCCCATTTCTGGGTATATATTCACAGGAAATGAAATCACTTTCTCAAAGGGATAGTTCACTCCCATGTTCACTGCAGCACTATTCCCAATAGCTAAGACATGAAAACATCAGTGTTCTTTGATGGATGAATAAAGAAAATGTGTGTATATATCCAGCCTTTAATAAGAAGGAAATCTTGTTATTTGTGATAACATGGATGGACCTTGAGGGCATTATGTTAAGTGAAAAAAGTCAAATAGAGGGGCACCTGGGTGGCTCAGTGGGTTAAAGCCTCTGCCTTCCACTCGGGTCATGATCCCAGGGTCCTGGGATGGAGCCCCGCATCTGGCTTTCTGCTCAGCAGGGAGCCTGCTTCCCTCACCCTCTCTCTGCCTACCTCTCTGCCTACTTGTGATCTCTGTCAAATAAATAAAATAAAAAATCTTTTAAAAAAAGTCAAATAGAGAAAAACAAACACCATATGATCTCCCTTATATGTAGAATATAAAAAAGAAAGCAGCAGCAGCTCAGATACAAAAAGCAGATTGTTGGTGTCAGAGGCAGTGTGGGCGAAATGGGTGAAAAAAGTCAAAAGGTACAAACTGCCAGTTATGAAATAAATAGATCATGGGGATGTAATGTACAGCATGGCAATGATGTTTAATATTACCATGTCTTATATTTGAAAGTTGCTAAGAGAGTAGATCTTAAAAGTTCTCACAAGAAAAAAAATTATAACAATGTATGGTAATGGATGTTAACTAGACTTTTGGTGAGGACCATTTTGTAATACATGCAAATGTCAAATCATTGTTTTATACCTGAAACTAATATGCTGTATGTCAATTATACCTTAATTAAAAAAAAATTCTTAAAAATGCAGGTCTAAAAACCTAAAGCCATGTTAAACCAATTATGTCTAGCAAAGTCAAAAATCTTGTTACAATTCTTGGAAAACCTACTTGAACCGGTTCAAACCCCTACTGTCAGAAAGACACTTCTACAACAGTCTGTACCAGTGCTCACCTGGGGTCTGCTTAACTATGTTCAAACCAGAGTTTAATTCTTTCTTTGTTTGAAAGCTTTAGCCGCTCTTTGTTATATTAAGCCTAAATTCGCTTTATTGTATGTCATACTTATTGGACTAGGTCTGCCTACTGACGAAACACAAAATGCCATGTGACTAGTCTGAGGGTATGTTTCTTTAATGTATATAGAGCTGGTCCTCCCTTTCTGAGTTACATGTAATCATTTCCCTCAATCCTCTCCCCCTGTTTTCCAGGCCTTGCGCCACTTTGGTTGTTTTCTTCCTGATAGACTCTGCCCATTATGTGAATCACCTCAAATCAAGCTTTTCTGAAGATCTGGTGCTCTCTGTCCAAAAAGATACAGCATATTCATATATGAGCTCTATTTGTTTAGTTTTCAATAACCCAGGAAATTAATACTGCAGGTCAATTTTTAAAATTTATTCTAGAAGAATTCCCTTAGCTTTCTCAATGAACAGTTGCAGAACCTTCTATCCATACTTGCTGCGACGACTCATTGACAGCAAAAACTCCTCCAATTTCAGTATTATTCACATTTGAAAATGGCCAACTAAATGAATTTTTTTTCCTCACATGCTGCTTATAACCTGAGTTTTATACTACTTACATGCTAAAGGGTATTTCAGGGTGTGAGTAAAAATTAAATGTACTTTATTCTACCTATCAGTTATAACATTTACTGATGTCACTGGCCTAAGAATCAATAAAATAACTGGGTAGAAACTTATAGAATTAAAACAGAGGTTAGATTCTTTTGTGCAGACCGGAGTTTAATAAATAACTTTGACATTTTTCAGATAAAAGAAAATTGGTCTTGCCTTCAAATATTCCAATATTACTTTAATTAGCTATAGAGTATACATTTAAAGTAGAAAACATATTTTGAAGAGTATTAACTTAGAAAGCCTCATAAATAATATAAAATTGGATAAGTATTAATGATACCCTTAAGCTTTATCCAAACTATAAAATTTTGAACTCAGTTTATATTTCATTTCTAAAATATCAAGCATTTTTGAGTATCTTGAACTTTTTGGAAAAGCAAATATCTATGATAAAGATTCCGTATTTAAATTATTTTAAATAACAGATTTAAACTCAAATTATCTTATTTACAGATGAACTGGTAAGTACTGAAGCAAAGGCCAAACATGAGCTAGCATCACTTATCAAAAGATGGATTTTGGGGGACGCCTGGGTGGCTCAGTTGGTTAAGCAGCTGCCTTCGGCTCAGGTCATGATCCCAGAGTCCCACATCGGGCTCCTTGCTCGGCAGGGAGCCTGCTTCTCCCTCTGCCTCTGTCTGCCATTCTGTCTGCCTGTGCTCGCTTGCTCTCCCTCTCTCTCTCTGACAAATAAATAAAATCTTTAAAAAAAAAATAATTTAAAAAAAAAAAAATGTTTTTTTTTTTTTTTTTATAAAAAACCTTTTTTTTTTTTTTTTTTTTTTTTTTTAGAGTGCAGTATTTTCTGTTTTGAGAAGTAAATGCACACTATGAAAAAGTCATGTCCTTGACATATCAATTACCTAGTTTATAATCCATATTTATATACTCAAAGTCTATTATTAACTTTCTTTGAAATTTAAAAATTAAGAGGCTTCAGGATACTTCGTAAATTATACCACATGTAAAATAACCCCCAATTTAAAATCTTCTAAAATTAGAATTTAAGATATAATTTTAAAGAATATACATACATACATATATTCCTAAATAGTATCTACACACAGGCAGTGTGTGTGTGTGTGTGTGCATGTGTCCATGCACGGGCGTGCACATAGTTTTCTTACCCCTGAACTTATCTCCGTGCCTCTTGGCTGACTTTGCTGTGGCTTATGGTGTCCCGTCAGCAAGCCTCCAGCAGTAAGGTTTGGAAAGCTCTGAAGATAAGCCTGTGACCCTGAGAAATTTCCTTCTGCCTTCCCCGCTGAGGCTGGCTGTTTCTCCTGAGTATTCCCATGGCCTGGCCCAGCTTGTCCAGCAATGTGCTGATTTGGAAAGAATGGTAATATGCCCATGCCAGCTGTTATCGTTGTTGGAGTTGGAATCAGATTAGATGCTGTAGGGAATCACAAATACAAGAAGCTTTTGGTTAGACAAGAGTCATTCCCAACAGTCTGATTTTGTTAACTTATGGGGGAAATGTGGAGAAGTCTATTCTGTATCTGTTAGAGAACAGTTACATTCAGAAAGCTAAGTTAGTGGTTGTAAAGCAGCAGGTTCCTATACAGAAAAACAAAAACCTCTATCAGCAATCGTGCTTTTCTTATTTTTCAACAACTTCTGGGATAATGTCAAGGATATTTTTTTTAATATAATTTTTTATTTTTTATAAACATATATTTTTATCCCCAGGGGTACAGGTCTGTGAATCACCAGGTTATTTTTTAATTCCAAATTTTAATTGTATATTTTAGACCTTGAGAGAAAATGTATGTATTTTTTGGCACTTGAAGTTGTATCAGGTGCCTTCTTTTTTATGCTCGATCACTGAAAATTGCCTGCTTCCATATTTGAAGGGAATAATTAAATAAATTTTCAGTTAAAAAAATTCTGACACTTAAAAATCTAATAATACATTTAATCAGCTTACTCGCACCAGTTCATAATAGCTGACTGTGCGTATCTTTTCCCAGCTCCTGAATTCAGTGGTCAACTGGCTATGAGTTGTAGTGTTCACACAAAGAACTCCAAAGATGCTGTAAAAATCAAGACTCTTCTTTTTAAACCTAGAGAGCTGGTTTTTAAACATCAGCACACCACTGTTTAAAAAACATCAATGTTTGTGAATAGATACGCACCAAATTTAACACATGAAAGTTTTACATTTTTATTTACAGGAAATAACAAAAAATTCTGGAGGAAATTAAAGTTTTAATAGGAAAAGTATGACCCATTCTACTTGTAAAAAATCTCTAGTTCAATATCAAGAGAAAAGAGCTAATTTTGATAACTACTTTAAGTCAAATTTATATTTTATAATTTCACTATGCAAATTTAATTATTTCTAGTACTTAATATTTAGAGGCAGTTACTTAAGTTCTTTTAGCAATGTATTTATTTGGACACTGATTTTTTTCAATGTTCTTAAAGCAGTGCACGCTAAGGCAACTGGCCTATTCTTTAATCCAACACAAATAATAAACATGGGCATAAGCTTTTGATGATACAAAATTTTAACTTTTAGAACAGGCCTCATCATACCAAAAAATTTCTACGCCTGTCTGTATCCTAGTTCAGCTTTCACATAGTCAATTCCAACAGTCAGAACTGATGGACTCATTTAATCGTTTGAGTCATTGTTTTTATGTCAAGGTTAAATATGCTATCCATATTCAACTGACTTATTATTATTATTACTGGTGGTAATAATAATAATAATAATATTAAATATCGTTAATATTATAAATATTAATATTAAATAATAATGTGCTTTTCACAGCATAATCACCAAATTTCAATTACACTTCAAATGAAAGTGCCTTTCAAAGTCACATTCAAATAAGAAATCTTGCTAAAATATACCACATGCTCTTGTTTTTCTAAAAAATAATTGTTTTGTTTAAATTCGTCATCTTTTCAGAAGCTCAAAGTACACATGTCATCATTTCCTTTTTCTAAGTTTGGAGATCACATTCAAAAAATTATTATAATCAAGTAAACCATCAACGCTTACATCAGAATACCACATATTTCCTTGAAAGCTTAGGGTTTCTTATTCAGGCAAAAATTAAATGGGTATCTCTGTAATATGTTGTCGGCCCAGCGGGCAGCATGTCAGTCTCACAGGGATCTAGGTCTTTGCCTCATGCTGCTGTGAACCTTCATCAAATATTAAAGCATATCCAACAGGGAAAATGTGATCTTGGCATGGAAGCGAGTCCATCAATAACTTATCAATAGTTCTCTAATATTAAAAATAGAAAAGGTACGAGGGCTCTTAAAATTTTAAATGACTGACTAAAACTCAACTTTGACCTTTCTGCAAATAAAAACAGGATATATGGAAACCACCCTTAAGTCTCAAATCTGTTTACGGACTTCTCAGTAAATGCATATCATTTACTTTTATGTGCTTCTCCATGATGACCCAACTCTGTTTTCAAAGGAAGTGCTGACCCTATCCCTACTGCGGTTTGAAGCACCACGGCTGGGGGATCTCCAAGTAAGCCGGGTTTCTGCAAGACAAGAAAAGAGAGTGAGACTTCTGCCCGTGGCCACAGGGTATTCTCTCATGAAAAGGCTACATACGTGAAAAGTCATCAACAATAGGGCCTGAGTCTAGAAAGGGAATGAATTAGAAAATTAAAAAAATTAACTCCAGACTTACGTTATTAGTAGGAATATTCTCAAACTTCAGTAACTGTTGCTGTGCCAGGGGTACATGAGAAAGATTCTGAAGGAGTAAACTGGAAGTATTACCCAGAACTGTGCTCTGTGAAAATGAGAAAGCATTCTGTTAGTTCGACTTGGGAGAGCTGCTTGTCCTAGAACCCAGTCCACTTTAAAGTGCCGCTCTCCAGCTGATCTGAGCAAAAGCAAGAGCATCTTAATATTCCATTTTCCCACTTGAGGCAATGCTACTTAACTCTTTTAATAATACACAAGATGTGACCGTGGAGTCACGAAACGAACTCCACATCCTCTCCATTTTTTGCCTTCATCCTTCCTCCTCCCCTCACCCCTTTTTGGGCTTTCAGGTCAAGGTCACTTCATCACTTCTTTCTTCACTTAATCACCCAACAAATATTTGTTGAGCACCTTCTCCGTGCCCGGCACTGTGCCACAAAGTGAGACATGCACAATGCGACCTGCCCTCACGGATCTTAGAGGCTCCTGGGGAAGGGAGACATTCATTAATTATAAACACATGGAATTATACATGGTGACAAGCAGAGCAAGGAAACACAGGGGAGCTAGGAGAAGACTTGGAGACTTAGTTAGATGTGGTAAGTTCAAGGAAGGTGTCCCTGAGGAACTAACTCTCCCATGGAGATCTGAAGACTGTGGGGAAGTAACCAGGGAAGTCTGGGGGACTCAGATGGTGTTGGAGTGGGGAGCATTCCTGGCTGAAGGAACAGCAGTGGAGCAAAGACCTGAGGAGGAGGAGAGCAAGGTCCTCTGAAGACCTAAAGCTACCCGCCCCCCCCCCCCCCCCCCCCCCCCCCCCCCCCCCCCGCACTGGGACAGTGACACCCGATGAGCAGGAGAGGCTGCGACCCAGCTGGCTTAGGCCTTCCGGGCAAAATTAAACATTCTAGTCTTAATTCTAAAATAAAGAGAATTATTTATTCTCTGACAATATTAATACTCTGAATTCCCCTCCCATGTCACACTTCACATCTTATTGTAATTCACATTTCTTTTCTATATGTGTTGAATTTCCCTAAGAACAAGGACTCTGAATGGTTTTGTTCTGTGCTATGGCATCAGTGACCGGCAGAGTGTCCAGTAGAGGTCAGAGTCCCAATAAAATACGGGGAGTAATGGGATGAAAAAAGACCCTACAATGTACAAGGTCCTATGTTAGATTCTTTTTTTTTTTTTTTTTTTTTGAGGTATACGGATACAATGCATTTTAATGTATTCTTTTCCAAGTTACTATTATTTAAGAAAATAAGCAAATTCGTATATAAACTTTCACGTATATAAAGTTCATATTTTATCTATTTTTTCCCCATCCTCAAATCTATGTTAGATTCTAATGAAAACTAAATAAAAGATAAACCTGTGCTTTAAAAAGTTGTGTTTAGGACTTAGATGCTCATTTACTCCACCCACCAAACCTCCATTAGGGATTCGGCTGGACTTGTAAGCAGGCTCCTACACAGACACAGCCTTCAGCAGTACCTGACTGTCATGAGTACATTTGTATATACAAATGCGTCCTAAAATACGAATCTGAAAAAGGTTAGAGAGTTATTTTTTATTCTTACATGAATTATTTGTATATAGATTAAATTTTAAGAATTAAGAGTTTACGTTCACTTATTTTTTTCTTTCTTTCTGTAATACTTGGAGTTAAGCAGAAGTCTTGTTTTTAACCACTTATTTCTACAAAAATATACCACAAAACACACCTCCTTCCCTTAATCCCCTTTAATCAATGCCCAGAAATCAATGCCTAGAAATCAATAGGTAGAACTACACTGCTTTGACCAGCTTAATTTGAACTCAGGTACTCAGTATGTTTTCAGGTAGCTATAGTTATTACTAAGGATTTGTTTAAAAAACAAAATACCTGTTTAACTTCAGGAGAATTTTAAACTTTGGGAACAAACAAATGAGTCACTCCGAGTTGCAGTACTCAATGTTATTTATATACCTGATGTGCTTTATTCAAATGCAAAAGCGCGGAGGAGATGGATGGGTTCATCAGATGGGGCAAGCTGTGAGGTGTTCCGAGAACTGCTTTAAGAAAAGAAAAGTAAAAATTTAACTTTATGATAAGACAGAAACAAACTCCAAAAGGGGCCAATAGTATTTTTTTTTAAACTTAACAAATTCATCCAAAGTTCAGTGATAAACTGACCTTGTCATTGCACAAAAACTGGTGAGGTCCCTTCCTTGTGACTCAAACCTAGAGTTTTATTTAAAATTCCAACACCTTCTATCATCATAATAAAACACCAAACCTAGCCTTTCTTTTCTCTAGCTCTTAGACCAATAAAACGAATTCCATCTTTTAGTGAGTATAATTCTTACTGAACTCGTGTTATTTGCTCAGTATTTTTATTAGGTGTTTGGGTATTACTCTGGCAGGGTGGGGGAAGGAAGGGCAAGATACAGACTTTTCCTTTAAAAAGCCTACAATCGGGGCGCCTGGGTGGCTCAGTGGGTTAAGCCGCTGCCTTCGGCTCAGGTCATGATCTCAGGGTCCTGGGATCGAGTCCCGCATCGGGCTCTCTGCTCAGCGGGGAGCCTGCTTCCCTCTCTCTCTGCCTGCTTCTCCATCTACTTGTGATTTCTCTCTGTCAAATAAATAAATAAAATCTTTAAAAAAAATAAAATAAAAAGCCTACAATCCATTCAAGAAGAGAATATATGCACAGAAAAAATATTTACATAATAAAAAGAAATATGAGCATCATAGTGGATAGAAAGAATAAATGGTGACCACAATTTTCTTTTTTTTCATCAGGTTTGCCTGAGCACAAATACCAGAGTATGTATCAAAAGAGATGTCTCCAGAGCATGGCTCCGTCATTTAAGCATCTAACTCTTGGCTTCAGCTCAGATTGTGAGCTGAAACCACATCCAGCCCTGCTCTGGTCCTCCCCACTTATGCACACTCTCTCCCTCTCTCAAATAAATAAATAAAATAAATCTTTTTTTTTTTTAAAGGCAAGGGGATGTTTTCAGAATAAATAGTATATAGACAAAAAGGGCCATGAGATAGAAAATTTATTAAGTAATTTCATCTAATTACTATAAATCAACTGGAAATGGTCAGGCATAGAAAGCACTTCAAAAAGCATTTAATTTCAGGTCCCCTGGCTGGCCCAGTTGGTGGAACATGTGACTCATGCAACTCTTTATCTCTGCGTTGTGAATTCATGCCCCATGGTGGGTGTAGAGCTTACTTTTTGTTGTTGTTGTTGCTAAAGATTTTATTTATTTATTTGAGAGAGAGGGCAAGCAGGGGGAGCAGCAGAGAGACAGGGAAAAGCAGGATCCCTGCTGAGCAGGGAGTCTGAGTCTGAGGCACGTCTTGATGCCAGGACCCTGGGATCATGACCTGAGCTGCAGGCAGCCACCCAATCCACTAAGCTACCCAGGCACCCATAGAGCTTACTTAAAAAAAAAAAAAAAAAAAGAATTGCGTTGTCCGATTTTGAGGAAAAAAGGAGGGAGGGTTAAAATATTAGTGCCTTTAAAAAAAAGTATTTAATCCAATGATAAAAAATATTTAGATATTATATATGTAATATATATCATCTCTACAAGTTTATCCCATGTTTTCAAAAGTACTTTTTTCAAGTTTTACTACTTGCTAAACCAGCCTATTTCATCTTTGGAAAAATGACCATTAGAAATTGCTTTCTTTAGAATGAGTCCATTTCATGATTGGTGGTAGGAAGATTAGGTCATTAGCACTAGTTGTTTATAAAGACAGACCATTTATTAACAAAGAGGATTAAAGATGGCATTTCATAATGATAAAGGGGTCAATTCATCAAGAGGATACAACAGTCTTAAATGTGCTTCAAATAACAAAGCTTTAAAATATGTAAGGCAAAAATTTCTAGAACTGACAAAGTAGACAAATCCACAGTTATGGTTAGAGATATCAACACCACCTCCTCTCTTTTTTCAGTTAGTCACTGTATTTTGTTACAAAACATTAATATTTTTTCACAGTTATTAATGAATACAGTATTTCCCAGTTTAAAACCACCACCACTGAAATCAAAACACTTGAAAATGTCTACAGTCTCACATCCTCTGCCCTTATCCTTAGCTCTTCGCTAATCTCCCATGGCGCCCCAACCTCCCCTTCTCAAGAAGGCTTGAACAGTACTATCAATCAACAATATATACAAAGGACTATAATATATAATAATATATCCTACGAATAAAAGGTTGGTTTAACATTGAAAAATCAATGTAATTCATCATGCTAACAGACCAAACAAAAACAAAAAATACATATGATCATCTCAGTTAATGGAGAAAATCACTGTATACATTCCAGCAATTATCACAACAAAATTTCTCTGCAATATAGAAACAGAAGGCAAAGTTCCCAGCTAGAAAAAGAAAATCTGTGAAAAAAACTATAGCTGACCTAATAAAAGAATGAATGCTCTCTAAGGTCGGAAACAAAGCAGAGATGTCCACTCTTACCAGTTCAATGCACAAATTATGCTGAATTTCTGTCTATTGCAGTAAGACAAAAAAAAGAAATTAAAGGCAGGGCACCTGGGTGGCTCAGTTGGTTAAGTGACTGCCTTTGGCTCAGGTCATGATCCTGGAGTCCTGGGATTGAGTTCCACCTAGGGCTTTCCTGCTCAGCAGGGAGTCTGCTTCTCTCTCTGACTCTCCCCCCTCTCATGCTCCTTCTCTCTCTCTCTCTAATAAATAAATAAAATCTTTAAAAATAACAATAATAAAAAGAAGTAAAAGGCATAGATATTGGAAAGGAAGAAATAAAATTGTGTTTATTTGTGGATTATATGACTGTCTATACAGAAAATCCTAAGAACAAAAGCCTACAAGAAATAATAAGCTAGGTTTGCAAGATAGGATATACACAAAATCAATTGTACTTGTATATGCTAGCAACATGAAATTCAAAATTGAGATTTAAAAAGCAAAACTACTGGGGCACCTGGGTGGCTCAGTGGGTTAAAGCCTCTGCCTTTGGCTCAGGCCATGATCCCAGGGTCCTGGGACTGAGCCCCGCATCAGGTTCACTGCTCAACAGGGAGCCTGCTTTCTCCTCTCTCTCTGCTTGCCTCTCTGCCTACTTGTGATCTCTGTCAAATAAATAAATAATCTTTGAAAAAATAAAAATAAAGAGCAAAACTATTTAAAATCACATCATGAAATGTAGAATACGATGGATAAATCTGACAAAATATGTGTAATATTTGTACCCTGAAAACTACAAGCTATTGGTGGAACAAATTACAGGAAGCCTAAACAAATAGAGAAATACACCATATGCATGGCTCAACCTCAAAACTGTCAATTCTCCCCAAATTAGTATATAGATTCAACACAATCCCAACCAAATTACTGACATTTTTCATAGAATTTGACAGGCTGGTTCTAAAATTTATGTACAAAAACAAAGGACATAGAATAACAAAACAAACTGAAAAACAATTTGAAACAAACTGAAAAAAGAAGAAAGTTGGAGGACTTACACTAACAGATTCTAGGGCTTCTTATAAAGCTACATTTATCAAGACAATGCAGTATTGGGATAAAGACAGACATTTAGATCAGTGGATTAGAATAGAGAGTCCATAGATAGAGCCATGAATATATAATGAACCTAAGTGGAAGTTCAGTAGGAAAAGAGTAATCTTTTTTAACAAATGATGCTGGAACATCTGTAAAAAAACTAATCTAGAACTTTACTTCACATCATTAACAAAAATTAACTCAAATTGAACCGAAGTTCTAAATACAAAAGGTAAAATTAAAAATAATTTTTAAAAGGTAAAATTATGAAATTCTCAAATATGAGAGAGTATCTTAATGACCTTAAATTTGTCAAAGATTCCTTAAATCTGACAAAAGATGTACCAATTGTAACAGATATAATAAACTGGGCTTCGCCAAAACAATAAGTTTTGTTCTTCCAAAGACATCGTTAATAAAGGACATCTTAGGGAGTGAAAAAATATTTGCAAACCCATATATACAACAGCAGATTTGCATCCAGAATAAAGGGCATTTACAACTGAATAAGAAAAAGTTAACTCAATTTTAAAATGTGTAGTATATTTAAAAAGATATAACAGAAAGATAGAAAGATGGCTAATTAGCATATTAAAAGATGTTCAAAATCATCCGCCAAAAGGAATACTCAAAATCACAGTAAGATAGCAGTATATACCCAACAGAAAGGCTAACATTAAAGCACTAGCATGTCAAGTGTTGGTGAGAAGACTGAGCACACTGGAGCCCTAGACAGTGATGGGTGAGAACGCCAAGCGGTTTAACTACGCTGGAAAACAGTTGGCAAAGTTTCCTATAACTTAAACATTCACCAACCATATGCCCCAACCATTCCACAACTAATTTACTGGCAAGAAACAAAAACATAAGCTTACATAAAGTCTAGTACACAATGTTCACAGAAATTTTATTTGTAATAATCCCAAACTAGAAATAACCTAAATGTTCATCAGCAAGTCAATGAATATGCGAACTGTGGAATGGACTACTACTCCTCATTCAAAAAGAATAAAAATTATTGATACATGCAGCAATGTAAATGAATCTCAGTGAGCTGAGTGAAAAGAAGCCAAACGGTACATACTGTGTGATTTATAGAAATTTCTAGAAAATACGAGCTATAGTGACAAGAATCAAATCAGTAGTTTCCTGGGAATGGGGGAGAGGTAGATTACAAAAGGCCAGATAGAAATTTTTAAGAGTAACAAATATGTTCATTATTTTGATTTCGGTGGATATACATATGGGTATACACATATGTCAAAATTTATGTATACTTATAATTTTATACATGTCAAAAGCATACCATTTTTTAATATTCTAAATATGTGCCAATTAATATGTAATTATGCCTCAATAAAGCTGTTAAAAATATAATTTAGACTACAACAAATTGCACACTACTTAAAACTTAAAATGGATACACACACATACATACAAAGAAAGAAGTCTAGAATATTTACACTGTATTGTATTTTTGAAGATGGTTAAAAGGTCTGGACTGAAGAGAAAAGATAAGTATGGTCAGAATAACCTAACCAAACCGGGCCTGGGGGGAAAAGTCAACCTGATGGAAGGGTACAGATTAGACTGAAAAGGCAGACAAGTGTCCTTAGGAATTAACAAACCAGACCACATGTGAGTAACCAGGTATGTGTGATTTGTGGGACAGAGATGTAGAGGAAGGGGATTAATCTGTAAACAAATACTATATCTCTTTCATTATAAAAAACAGTGCTGCTTTAGGTGCATGAGATGAACAAGACATAAATCCTTGCAATTATGGAACTCACATTCTAGTAGGAGAGACAAATTATAAATAAGTAAATATATGTGTTACGTGTATTATGTGAAAAATAAAACAAGGGTATAAATATAAACATATTATATGTACTACATTTAATATAAGCAGAAGGAATTACAATTCTTAGGTTGCTCAGAGCCCTCTGTGAGGAAGTCAAAGTAGTGTAAATGTTAGTGGATAGCGCTAACATAGAAAGGACATAGGGGCTCAGTGGGTTAAGCCTGTGCCTTGGGCTCAGTTCATGATCTCAGGGTCCTGGGATCGAGTCCCACATCGGGCTCTCTGCTCAGCAGGGAGCCTGCTTCCCTCTCTTTCTCTGCCTGCTGCTCTGCCTACTTGTGATCTCTGTCAAATAAATTTTAAAAAAAAGAGAGAAATCTTTAAAAGAGAGAAAGGACATATCGAAGGAAATAAAGATGGAGCTTACTGATGAACAAGAAACTCCGTCTTTCTGGAACGCCAAGAAACTCTCCAAACATCCTCCAGAAGCTCTACGTGTGTTCCAGAGGTAGATTTCGCCCTCCTCCCTTGCCACACCACACAAACAAAAAGCCATACGTGGTGAAATAACTTCTCCATTAGTGTATGAGTGGAAAGCCTTATTTAAAATTGTGAAACTAGGGGCGTGTGGGGGGACTCAGTCGGTTAAGCATCTGCCTTTGGTTCCAGTCATGATCCCAGAGTCCAGGATCAAGCCCTACAACAGGCTCCCTGCTCAGTGGGGTGTCTGCTTCTCCCTTTGCCCCTCACCCCACTCATCCTCCCTTTTTCCCTCTCTCTAATAGTAAAATCTTTACAAAAAACAACTGTGAAACTTGCACTAAAATAGGCATGATCTCTATGGCCGCATATCAATCTGAGTAGAAAGGCAGAGTAGAGAATATATATTCTTACCCAATAAGAAAAGACAAAAATACAATACGGGAGAGGAATTACTGAAGAGAGCCGAGAGTCCAAAGGTGTGGCCAATACTTGCCAAAAGACCCAAGAGCATGCTGTATTTCCTTCAAACACTAATACAATCTTGGACTGCATTAACATAAATATAATGATCATAAGAAGGAAATCTCACCCCATTCTGTGCTGATCAAAACCCATTCCCAGGATATGTTTGTGTCTGTGTACACCATATTGCTGGACAACCCAGAAAACTGAGGCTAATATCTCCAAGATGACAACTAGTTGGGGAAACTAGAGAGCATTTCTTAGCATATGTTATGGAAAGTCAGATATAGAACTGTAATCTCCAAAGAAGTCTATGAGATGTAGGAAAAAAATGCTAAAACTCTTGTTCATATTTACTTTCATCTTTAAATAAAGACTTTAGCTTTATCATTTCTTAATGTAAGGGTTAACAAGGTACATTTATGTAAATGACATATAACTGATAAATATAGTGTATACACTGGAGCTTTGCTCAAAATTTACTGATAGTGGGGCACCTGGGTGGCTCAGTGGGTTAATGCCTCTTCCTTTGGCTCAGGTCATGATCCCAGGGTCCTGGGATTGAGCCCCACATCGGACTCTGCTCAGGAGGGAGCCTGCTTCCCCCTCTTTTTCTGCCTGCCTCTCTGCCTACTTGTGATTTCTGTCTGTCAAATAAATAAATAGAATCTATAAAAAAAAATTTACTGATAGTGCTGCATAGTCAAAAAATAGATTTCAAAAAGACCACTGACCTGGAGAATAGAAGACTGGGAAACCAAAAAAATGACTAAGTTTTCATGATAGTGGTCTTCAGATATTATTAGAAGTCTTTTCTTATAGAAGAAGCAATGGACTTATGCTGTGCATCTTCAGAGGAAGAAGCACAGAATAAGTCACTAAAATTATAGGGTTTACCATCTAATATAAAAAATAAACCTAGTTATTAAATTCGTCCAACTAGGGAATAGGCTGCCTTGGGAAATAATGAGCTTCTTGTGCTTTGAGAGGTCAAGACATAAAAACATCTCTCTCTACCATTAAAACTGTAGAAAAGATATCTGAGTATGTAATAGGCTGAGCCAGAAAACCTTTAATGCTCTTCTTAGACACAAATAATTGATGATTATAGGATATACATACTATGAATATTGTTGTATAATAAAAAAATTTAACTGGTCTTTGTCTTTGGTGTCTGGAAGGAAAATTCTAAATCTTTGAATTTTCTGAGTGATGGGTATGTCTTTGTTATGCTAATGAGGTCACTGGAGGTGGACCCTTACAGGGGCTGGTCAATGCCAGAAATACCAACCCTATGATTAGGGGGCTGGGGCATTGGGTCACGTGGTATCAGCTGGCCCTCCTGACCTCCAGGAAGAGGAAGGAAACTGGAGGTTCAGTTCCGTAACAGCCAACCAAGGCTACATAATGCAACTCCAACAATGCCAAATTTAATTCCATGGAGATCCCTGGTTGGTGAATACACAGACGGGCGGGGAGGGTAATGTGCTCTGATTCCATGGGAAAAGAGTGTAAAATCTCTGCATTCAGGGCCCTCCTAGACCTAGCTGTAAGAGTATCTTCACTTGGCCATTTCTGAGTTGTGTTCTTTACAATAAAACTGTAATCATCAGTCTGGTGTTCTCCTAGGTTCTACGAGTTGTTCTAGCAAATCATCAAAGCTGAGCGCCCAAATCTGTGGCAAGCTGGTCAGAAATACAGGTGGTCTGGGGACCCCTTGAGCTTGTAGCTGGTGTGTGAATCAGGAGCAGACCTGTGGGGGGCTAAGTCCTTAACTTGTGGGGTCTCTGCTAACCCTGGGTAGTTAGTGCTAGAACCAAATTGCAGTCCACCAGTCCGTGTTAGACCAGCTGGGGTTGAAACAATAAGTATACTGAAACATTTTTTATTCTAAACTTTAGTACTGAATATAAAAATCCACTTCTTCCTAATGCTAAAATATACATTTTCTGTATATAGAGTTGTGCATTTCAAAAGCTGCGCTCTTACCAGAATACTAAATAGGTAGGTATTTAGCATATACCAATATGATAAGACTTCCATAATATTTGTCATTTTCTACAGAGTACAACAATTTTCCAACAGAAGAGTTACAAGGGAAGAGGAAACATACCTTTAAGACATTTGAACAAAGTGATTCTGCTAAAAATATTACATGCAAAAGTATCATATCCTTTGTTGGTAGAATCCATAACAACAAAAATGTGTGAATTATCTGGTCTCTAAATTCCTGTCAACTAGGAGCTAAGCTGGTTTTAATATTTAACATTTACTAAAAGGAAATTAGGAAACGCATAAGCAGATTGTATCTACCAAAAATAGGGAAAACATATCAGCTCAGATCATTAATTAAAATTCACTGACAAGTCCTAGAAAAATATTTTTGGACTCATTTAAATGTGTTTTTCACGCAAAACAGCACAAGCTGACTTCATGCCAACATTCTATATTTAATCTGTACCCGTGTGCTTACCTGGTTTAACAGCTCGCCCACAGAGCTGGGGCTGTAGAAGAACTTGTAACATGGCAGGATTGTTTAAACTTTTCATAATTTGTACAGGATTTGGCTCTGGAAGTAAGCCTTTTTGATTACTGTGCATCTTCAATAAATACAGAAATAGAAAACATCAGAACAAGGATAAGGACAAAAGATGAGATTGTAAAGGCTTTCTTCCAGAAGTTCTCACTCATCTTTATGATAAATGCAAATTGCTTTACATGATACATTTCTGTATATATTCTACAATTCCTAATTATAATGTTAAGATATTCTATTATACAGCATATACTGAAATCTTCACAAAATGTCTCTGTGAAATACAATTTGGCTTTAACAGGACTGATAATTTAGTAAGATAAATCTCATCACACAATACAAGTAGAAAAATGCCAAGGGAATCTGAATTTATTAATGGGGAGAGAATTTGTTGACACAGTATGAATACTTTATACTACAGAATAGCCTTACTATAATGTTTATCTAAAGCATAATAATGTGGGTTGCCTTACAAACAAAATTTTTCTTGTACTGAAAGTCTTCATTAGGGGCGCCTGGGTGGCTCAGATGGTTAAGCGTCTGCCTTTGGCCCAGGTCATAATCCCAGGGTCCTGGGATGGAGCCCCACATCAGGCTCCTTGCTCAGCGGGGAGTCTGCTTCTTCCTCTCCCTCTGCCCCTGCTCATGCTCTCTCACTATATCTGTCTCAAATAAAAAAGTCCTTAAAAAAAAAAGTCTTCGTTAACTTAATCTTCTGAGACAAAGCTGAACTGGACTCACAAACACATGCGAGGTATAGGTAGCAACCTAAAAATATGAAATTGCTTTCAGTTTCAAAAACCAACCTGATAGATGAGAACATTAATATACAGTTATAATATACCATAAACTTCTAGTCATGAAAAATTGGAAAACCGACAATACGAGTGGGATCCCTCTCTAAACCGAGATACTGTGAACCTGAGAGAGAGAGGGTGACATATCTAAGACTCGGACACAAAATCTGTGAGAACTCTCTGAAGAGAGAAGGAGGGGGGGTCTAGACATGGAGGTAGAGACTTCCACAGGGAGCATGAGGGAGTCTGGGTCTACGCCAGTTTGGGGAAGGGCTTTTGTCTTGTGCAACTGTAATGAGGGCTTTTCTGGCCAGCACAAGGAAAGAAACCCCCAGCATCAATCCAGGGAATGTCACAGGACCACTGAATTAAGTTTCTCCAAGGTGCAACCATTGCCTGGTTGGGTGGGAAAAGGGCTGTGGTCAGGGACAGATAGTAAAGGAGAGGTTCCTGGCCCTGGGTTCTCCTCTGATCTGAATTTGCTAAACCCTAGCTAAAATGAACATGCTTCTGCTCTCCCCTGCCCAACCTCTAAACACTAACATTCGAGGAAGCCGAAACCTTCCCAGGGAAATACCTCTTCACAGAACACAGCTAGACATCTGGAGAATGTAGCCATTAAATGTAACAAACCAAATCACCTCAAAGAGATGAGCCAGAATTAATGGTTAGAAAATAATAAGAACACCACATAGCAATAGGCATAATAGATCACCCTTAAAAATTTTTTATTAGTAATGGGAATCAAGGACAAGCAGCTACAAAGAATAACTAATTAGAAATACTGGGTATGAAAAACATAAACGTTAAAAAAAGAAAAAAAGCTGCCCTCACCACGTACTTGGCATCGTTCTACACACTTTATGTGGATTGTATCACGTAGTCCTCCAAAACAACTCTACAGGACTGGTACTATTATCACCATTCTATAGACAAGGAAACTGAAGAAACTCATGCAGAGCATCAGTCTTAACCTCTATCCTGTGCTTGAACAGATCAATAGTAGATTATGTGTGGCTGAAAAACAGAGACTTGAAAGATCAAAGAAAGCTCTCTGAAGACAAGGCAAAGGATAAAGAAGTGGAAAATGCAAATAAACCAAACAAAACATGGAAATAAGAAACACGAAAGAGAAAAAGCAAGGCAATGGAGAGGCTGGACCTGTCAACCTGTATAAAATAGGAGCCCCTGAAAGAGAAGAAAAAAGAAGGGGGGCTTTGAAGAAATAATGGCTGAGAATTTCTCATTGTTCAAGAAAAATTAAAGAACATGGAATGAAAGTGGTTACGGTGTTCCAAAGATGATGTATAAGGAAAAACACACATAGTCACATTTTTGGGTTTGAAACTTAAGAACATCAAAGCCAAAGAGAAATCGCTAGAAGCTTCCAGTGAGAAAGAATGTATTTCCAAGGAAACAGAAATGAACTAATACAATCTTCTCCCTCAAAGCATCAACATTAGATTTGAGAAGGCAACAAATTAGTATTTTCAAAATGCCAAAGGAAGAACTTTGAATCTCTATTTTTAATATTTTTATATCCAGCTATTATTTAAATATGTGAAAAATAAAAATACTTCCAACTACACAAATTCTCAAAAATTTTTACATTAATACCTTCTCTGAAAATGAGACAGTGAGATACAGTAAATGCAATATTACATGATATGTGCAAATAAAGATATGCAATAGCATAGCTCATTTCATTCTTGCACACAAAACCCAGTACCATGGGGAAAAAAATACTTCAGGCAATCCTAAAGTTAAAATGTGGACACCAGTATGGTGGTAGGTGAGGTAAGGAAGGAGGAAGTAGGATGGAGATAAGACTGAGTAAGTGGGAAGAAAGGGATACTGATAAATCTAGGTGTATAAATAAAGTAGGGGCGATCACCACCAATAGGATAAAGTCAAAACATATTATTGTCAAATGTGTAGAAGAAATTTTTTTTTAAGTAATTATCTTTCTATGGATTTTTTTTCCCCCTCATCCACAAAATCTCAACCCTTCACTTCCTGATCGTAGGGGCCTCAGATAATTTAAAAACCTCATTTAACAAACATTTATTTGGTATCTAGTGTAAATGAGTATGACTGATGCTGGGGAGGAATACCAAGATGTGCAAGACACAGCTCCCTGCCTTTCTAGAGAAGAATTCGAATAAAATGGACCAGGGGAGAACCCAACCATCAGTCGTTACAACCTCTCCTTTGTTGGCCTTTAGCTATCAAGCACATTGCTGCTGCAATGGGGGTAGGCACTCAACCAGTTTAGTTCTCAAACTGTTGTCCTCACACGGAAAATGCAGAATTCCATTTAATTTTCACTTTTATGGGGGTGACATTAAGGAAGGCACATTTGGGTTTGCTGTCTGAGGGGTTTCCTTTTTCCTGTCCCAGAGATGCTTACCTACTTCCACCTGCTCCCCAGGACAACCCACACTCAAAGAAAATTCTTATTTATCCAATGTTTGATGGGAAATGAAAATATTTTTTAAAAGTATAGTTAAAAGAAAACATGATATAAGAAAATAATAACTACATATTTAAACAGTTTAAGTACCAATTAAAGACAGATTTTTAAAAATGTTTTAGAGTGACATGTTAGCTATAAGACACATACCTACAATGACAGAAAGATTGGCAATGAAGGGATGGCAAATATAAATGAAAATAAAGTTCAAGTAGCAACTGTAACATCAGAAAAACACAGAGGGGTAATCAATAGGACTACAAACAAATACCTAATAATAATACCTATACCTATCTATCTGTCTATGGAGAAACAACTAATAGAATGAGAAAAAGAAAATCCAACAATTATACATATAACTTCTAATACATTCCTCTCAGACACTGAAAGATCAAATTAAAAAATAAGCAAAGATATGGAAGATCTGAGTCACAATTAATAGTCTCAAACTAATATTTATACATACATATATGCACATTTAACCTTGTAACCCACAAACAGAGTTTGGATTGTTTTTGAGCCTACATAGCACTTTCACAGAAAGTAACCATTCAACAACAAAATGCAGCCAAATCAACATTAGGGATTAGATTCTCTGACCACAATGCAATAAATTACAAATCTATGTCAGAAGAACAGTTTCTTGAAATTCCTCAGTGGAATAAACTGAAAAATGGAAACAAAAGTAATTAAGCTTTAAGTTTAAAAGGAAATCATAAAACAATTTGAAACATTTATAATTTAAAATTTATGACATGTTGTATAGTTGTTGAATCACTCTATTGTACACCCGAAATTAATATAACACTATATGTTAACTAGGATTAAAAGAAAAACTTAAAAAGCCAAAATAAAATAAAATTCAGGATACGTAAGTATAACAGTTAAAAAGAAACTTAATTTAAATAAATTAATCAGAAAATACAAATAATATAGATTGAAAACAAAGGTGCTAAGAATTAATATCAATAAAGACAAAGGAGAAAGAGTAACCCCAAAGAAGAAAACAAGGATATTATAAAGATAAAGACAGACACTGGGGGAAACAGTAGGGAGGCTCCTTAAGAAATTAAAAATAGTATTGCCATACGATCCAGTAATTCCTCTACTGGGTTATTTACTCAAAGAATACAAAAGCAGTAATTTGAAAAAATACATACGTCCCTATGTTTAGTAAAGCATTATTTACAATAGCCAGGATAGGGCTGCAGCCCCAATGTCCACCGATAGATAAATGGATAAAGAAAAGGTGAGATACATACATACACATACATAGGAATATTACTCAGCCAAAAAAAAGACTTACATCCTGCCATTTGCAACAACATGAATGGATCTAAAGGGTGTAATTGGTAAGTGAAATAGATCAGAGAAAGACAAATACCCTATGATTTCATTCTCATGTGGAATTTATGAAACTAACAACAACAACAAAAAGGGACAAACTAAGAAACAGATTCTTCACCATAGAGAACAAACAGATGGTTTCCAGAGGGGAGGTTGGTGGGGGATGGGTGAAATAGATGAAGGGGATTAAGAGTACACTTAAGATAAGGAGCCCTGAGTAAGGTATAGAACTGCTGAATCACTATATTGTACACCTGAAACGTACACCATATGTAATCCATACTGGAATTAAAATTTAAAAAGAAAGGCAGAAATAAGGAAAAGATAGAAATAACAGAACAAAACCTGTTTCTTTGAAAAGACAAAACAGGGAAATCTTTTCTAAGACTGATCAAAGAAGGGGTACGTAGGTAGCTCAGACAGTTAAGTGTCAACTCCTGATTTTGGCTTAGGTCATGATCTCGGGGTCATGAGATCAATGAAGCCCTGCTTCAGGATCTGTGCTCAGTGTGGAAACTGCTGGAGATTCTCTCTCTTCCTCTCCTTCTGCAACACCCCCATTCATGTGCGTTCTCATTCTCTCTCTAAAACAAAAAAAAAAACTTATGAAAGAGAAAAAAGAAAATGCAAATAAATATACAATACAAATGAGAACAGTAAACAGAACAATTTGATTTTTTTTTAGATTTTATTTATTTATTTGAGAGAGCGTGAGAGTAGAGGGAAGAGTAGAGGGAGAGAAAGAGGCAGGCTCCCACCTGAGCAGGGAGCCTAAGGCAGGGTTCGATCCCAGGACTTCAGGAGCATGGATCAGAACAAATTTTTAAAATAATATTATAAATGACTATGTGCCAATAAATTTGAAAATGTAGACAAAGTGGATGAATCTATAGAATATAATGAAATGCCAGTATGCTATAGAAAGAAAAATAAATTTAAAAAATGAAACTAGGGGCGCCTGGGTGGCTCAGTGGGTTAAGCTGCTGCCTTCGGCTCAGGTCATCTCAGGGTCCTGGGATCAAGTCCCGAGTTGGGTGGCTCAGTGGGCTAGGCCGCTGCCTTCAGCTCAGGTCATGATCTCAGGGTCCTGGGATTGAGCCCCGCATCGGGCTCTCTGCTCAGCAGGGAGCCTGCTTCCCTCTCTCTCTGCCTGCCTCTCTACCTACTTGTGATCTCTCTCTGTCAAATAAGTAAATGAAATCTTTTTTTAAAAAAATGAAACTAAAATATCTAAATATCTGTAGAAAGAATGTAATCCGTAACCAATGATTTTCCTCTATGTTGGGCTCCAGGACTAGGTCTACATGATTTCATGGATGAGACTTTTCAAACTTTCAAAGAACAGGAAAGCCCTATTTTATGTGAGTTGATTCATGAAATAGAAAGAAAAGGGGGAGAAGGAGAAAAAAAAATAGTTAAATCATTTAATGAAGTCACTGATTCCAAAATAAGTCACCCTTGATTCCAAAATAAATGATGATTTCAGCATTTTTCACTTATGACCACATGAGCATATAACGAAATATTATCCAGTCAAATCAAACAATGCATTGGAAAAATGTTATCAATTAGAGCTTATAACAGAAGGATGGTTTAATGTTAGGAAATCAGAGTGATTCAGCACATGAATGAATTTAGGAAGAAATCACATGATTATCTCAATAGTTAAAGAAATATTTTGATAAGTTTCAGTACCTATTTATGATTGTTTTTATATCCCAGAAAACTTGATAAAAAACTACATACGAGAATCCAAGTAATGCAAATGCCTTACTTTTTATCAAGAAGCATTTAAGATTTCTCATTGTCACTGACATTCAATCACGAAGGGCCCAGCACGCCGTGCAAAGAAACCTGAACTTATGCAGGCATTAAAGAATATTAAGCAAGTGAATGACACGATCTAACTTGAGGATGGAAAAGATCACTCTGAAGGCCCTACAGAAGATGAGTTATAGTGGTGACTACACAGGTGATTATTTTTATCATCTAGATGAGAAAAGAGGAGATCCTGAGTAAACAAAGATGTTGACAAGCCTCAAGGATTGAAGAGATATTAGGATGTGCAATTGAATGGATTTGCTAATATTTTCAACATCTAGATTTGGGGAGCGGGTGGGAAGACCCATCATGATTAACGGAGTTGTTGGTTCAGATAATTTTAGTTTGGGTGAATGGGTGCCATATGCACAACACAGAATTATACATGTGTGTCACACAGGTGTAGTGGCATCAAGCCACCCAGGTGTGTGTTCTTCTCCAAGGGAACATAGCGCCCTGGTGCAAAGTAGGCAATTGGATGGATTCAGACCTGTACACCCAGCAAGTCCAGGTCAGAACACAGAAAAGCAAGATCCAGAGAAAAGACAGTTTTCTTTTGGAAATGTTGAAACTGAACTACTTTCATAACCTAACTACTTATATAACACGGAGATGGAATGCTTAATAATCACGTGGAAGCACAGATTTTGTGCTGAGGGTGAATGGGTTAAAAAAGAGGCGCTTGCAAGTCATTCTTGATCGGTGGTAACCGGGGCTGCTAGAGCACACAAGGAGAAGAAAGTGAGAAAAACCAAATGCACACATGTACTGATACCAGCCATTAAGGAAAAGGAAGGGGAAGGAGTAGTTAGGCAGAAAAAGAATGGTGGGGTAGAAATCTAGAGTGGAGACTTTTCAAGAGACCAAGCGATAAAAGATTGAATAGCGCCTATTGAACCTCAATACTGAGAAATGTCTATGAATCTTAACGAGAACAGTTTCAAGTGAATAGCAGAGGCAGAAACTATGGTGGATCTGGTGGAGACAGAAATGAAGAAATGAGGACAGCACATGGAGTCTAAAAATTCCAGAAGCTCCAGAGGTGAAGGAAGAGTAATAGAAAGACCACTGTGTAGAGATCATTTTTAAAGGGAAGGATCTGAGCGTGTCTACAAGCAGGAGGGATGGAGCTAGTGGAGCACCCAATGACAGGAAGTAGGAAGGTGAGGATCAAAGTCCTTGGAGATGGCAGACGTGGTCATGAGCCCCAGCACTGGCAGGATGAGGCACAGCTCTTCCTCCAAGAAAGCAGGGATCTTTGTCCATTTTGTTCACTGATGAATCATAAATGTCTCTCGCAGTGCCGAGCATGTAGTAGGTGCCCAGTACATATTTGTGGAATGAATGCTACTAAAGAGAAAAGGAAGTAAAGAACAGGGACATGGGGCATCTGGGTGGCACAGTAGATTAAGGATCCGACTCTTGGTTTCAGCTCGGGTCACAATCTCAGGGTTCTGAGATGGAGCCCCACATGGGCTCCGTGCTCGGCTCAGAGTCTGCTTGAGCTCCTCTCTCTCTCTCCTCCTCTGCTCCTCCCCCCACCCACCTCCATGCACACTCACACTCTCCCTCTAATAATCTTTTTTTTTTCTTTAAATGGGACGCATTTGCTGGGGCAGCACGAGAAGAGGTGAATGAATGATCCAGCATATGGCCTTTGTATTTCTAAACATGAGGAGCCATGATCAGCTGAAAGAAAGGACAAAGGGAGAAACACAGTGAAGGTTTGAGATAGTGGCTGTAGAAAGTGGAAACGAGCAGCGGATGAGAGGCGAGGAGCTCGAGTTTTGCTGGGGAGCAGCCATTAACATTTATTACACACGGGAAGGAGCACCAAGCCACATAGGTGTTTCTCTTCAAGAGGACACAGTGCCCTGGTGCAGAAATACGTCACTGGATGGATTCAGAATTCTAAACGCAGTCAGTCTGGTCCAGCAGAGGCCATTTAAGCAGAGACAAAATGCTGACAGTCAAAGATGAGCTGAAGTTGTGACGTACACAAGCTAGGACAGGAGAATGACAGAACCAAAGAGGGAAGGACAAACTACAAAAGAAAAGCGGCGGGATCCAGGACCAGAGGTGAGACCAAGAGCAATCTCCTCTGTTTTCCTCCCTCCTCAGTTCACCTATGAACCACTTTCAGACTAATGTCTTGATGGCTTATCTCTGATCCATCACTGTCTTGTTTATATACTTCAAGAGCTCCCCCCCACCCCCGGCTTACCAAATTCAATCCCTATTCCTCTAGTGCTCTGTGGTCCTCTCTGATTCGGCATCAGTCTACCGTCTCACCAGGCACCCCTTCCTACACTGCTCCACCTCCACCTCACCACTATGGAAGCATGCAAATTCGCCTCATTCTCCAGCTTCAAAGCTTTTGTTCAACTCACTCTACCGCCTTACAGTTGTGAGATTTAGCAAGTGAAAATACGGTATGGCCACTTAAACTGGGGTTTCAGATAAAGCATGAATTTTTTCCATATAATGTCTCATGCAAAATCTATTTATCTGGCTATCCTATCCTCCACTCCCAACAGTACAATGCAAAACCAGACTTTAATGTCACACTCAAAATGACTCCTCCACCATGAAGCCTTCCTTCTTCCCTCATCCCTCAAAAGTGTATTCCTTTCTTAGTTCAGTCAACAAGTATTTACTATGCTAAGTGCTAAGTGCCATGCTAAGTGCTAAGTGCAGAGTCAACACTGAAGGAGGATTAGTCACTATCCACTATCCGCACGAACTTTCACAGAGAGAGAGGCCCAGAGAAGAAGCCCACAGTTAACAATAGAGAGGTAGTAACAATGGGCCCTGTGAGCAAAAGCAAAGCACACGCCTTCCTGTATTTGCACGACAGATACTTATGAATGCTTTGAAAAAACAGACTTGACACTCAAAATGTAGAACAGAATGTTCCTTCCAAAAATATTTATTTGGATAAACGTTACCAAAAGCAATTTCTTCTTTTGCAATGACTTCCACCTTGATGTGACAGATACTGTTTAGACAGTTTTTTTCAAAGGAAGAATATCTTTGTGTAATGGAAATATGATGAGGGTCCAATGAATGGCCAACTGGTTTGGAGAGACTAAAACAGTACGCGAATGTTTCTAGATCCTAATAAAGAACGCTAGACTTACCACACGTTGAGCTGCTATCAATGCTGCTAACGTACTTCTCCCTGGCGCTCCCGGAGCACAGAAGGAAACTTGGACTTTGCTTCCCTTGATGGTCATGCCATCCGCTACTTGTTGAACCTCTTCGGCGTGCTCCGCAGTGTTATATTCAACCACTGCAAAGCCACCAACATAACTACCTTCATCCTGTGCAAGCTGATTTAATACATTTTGTTAAGAGGAGAACTCTAATATTCATTTAGAAATATTTATTTTCAGTATATAATTTTCAAATTCAAAAACAAGTGTATCAGAGCATGATGCTGGTGAAAGTAATATATTCTTTCTCTCAAAATGAAGTTTCTTAGTTGTGGGAGGCCTGACTGGCTCAGTTGGGAGAGCATGAGACTCTTGATCTTGGGGTCATGAGTTTGAGCCCCAAGTTGGGCATAGAGATTACTTTTTAAATGAGTAAATAAACAAATAAATAAAAATAAAAGTTCATTAGTTGCTTAGATATGGTCCTTACTGAAGATAGGATGATAAACAAGATTCTGTCAAGTTTCTTTTTAATCTTTGATTTTCTAATTTATTTTAAAAGTCAATGCTCAACGGGTGCCTGGGTGGCTCAGTGGGTTAAGCCTCTGCCTTTGGCTCAGGTCATGATCTCAGGGTCCTGGGATCGAGTCCTGCATCGGGCTCTCTGCTCGGCAGGGAGCCTGCTTCCTCCTCTCTCTCTACTTGCTTCTCTGCCTACTTGTGATCTCTCTGTGCCAAATAAATAAATAAATTCTTAAAAAAAAAATAAAAGTCAATGCTCAAATGATAGTATTCCCTCTAAGAAAGATGTAGAACTGATAATTTAGACATAGAAATATGGAGACTCAGTAACTGAAACCTTCTTTGAATTTACCAGATATGTGGACAATGGAAGATACTAAACAATTATTTGACCACATAGCTATGTAAATTAAAGTTTGTATTATCAAGAGAAGAAAAGTAGGAGTGACCATATTCAACTTTTAATTCAATAATTTTTAAGCAGATCTCAGGAATTTGGTCAAGTATTCCAAATCAAAGTTTATTTGGGAAAACTGCCCCAGGGTTTGTTAAAATGCCATATGCAACACACAAGTTTTATTTCTGAATGTGCCCTAAATGAACTCCTGCAATGCTGAGCTTGATTTGTTTCCAGTCACCCACCTGCAAGAGTGTAAAGATACTAAAGTCCTGGATCTGTAAAGACTGGTACAAAGAGCAAAAATAAGAACAAATAAGACACTAAAAAGTTTTGAAGTTCTGAATATGTCTGATTTATCTTAAACACATTCATGTGATAAAGTGGTAAATGTGATAAAATTCAGCATGGTAGGTCTCAACACGTGTTTGGATTTCATGTCTCCTAAGTTAATATTACAATTAAATAATTTCAGTCTTTTTTAGTTTCTATCTTATTTCAGAAACTTCACTTTCTTGTATTGTTAGAACAAATTTCTATTTTTCCCTTCACATTCTTCTTCCTTTTAAAACTGTCCTCAAATGTCTTTTCTTCCACAAAACTTTTCCAACTACATGATAGAAAGGCAAAACATCTGCCTCTTCCAAACATTTTTCCTACAACCCCATTCCTCTTGTAATCCAAACCAGATATTACAATCAGATTTGTAAAAGCCATCAGTCTTTGGTGTCTCATGATCACAAGATAAAAGACTGTCTTCAGTACAATCCATGTCAACCTACCAGGCAAAAGAGCCTGAATTTCATAGATCCACTGATAAAGGCATCATAAATTTGTTTTATTAATCTTTTAAGAACTTTTGAAACACTTACTATTATTCCTGGTTCATTATGATAGCATTCATGCCATATAAATTATAATACCATTTTAATTCTTTCAAAAGACAAACTCATCTAAGTTCACAGCATCAGTAGTTTTAGAGAAGAATATTTCAGTTCAGTAGGAAAGCCATTCAAATACGGAATGGTCTGACTTCTGATCTAGTTAATTTCCCATTATCTTGGAACATTCAATAGAAGCTAAATGGCCACTCATAAATAATATAACAAACATTTTTCTACCACTGGCAACCTAGATTAGAGAACCTGTCATGTACCTTCCAACTCTGGGATACATAATTGAAATACAAGTTGTGATAAATGGGTTTTCTCCTCACGTTTGTTTCAAAGGCCTCCACTACAAAGAATTTTCTTTGACCACAGAATACCACTGAATAATTTTAGTATCCAAGAAAAGGATATGGCTTAGATATCAACATCTATCACCTTTCAATAACTGGGAAAAGATTGGATATTAGATCCGTCACAAAATTTTCTAACTTTATGATGCTCTTAGATGGTTTCTTTGATGTATATATTGGGATTGGAGGGGTAGAAATGTAAGAAAAAGATGGTAGCATTAATCTATTGCTTATATAATTAGAGTTATACAGTTTATATAGTTATTTAGTTATATATAATCTGTATTAGTTATACATTATACAATAAATGTATATATTTATATAAACATGATATATAATACATTATAATAATATATAGGTGTATATAGATGTGGTTGTGTGTGTGTATATATGTGTGTGTGTATATATATACACACATAAATTTTACATTTATATATATAAAACTATAATATTTGTAGTTTATATATTTATACTATATATATATATATATATAAATAAAACTATAACAACTCCAAACTTTCTAGTATAATAGTAGAGACTCAACAAATGTATGATTAAAGAAAAATGGTGGGTGGTGGGGGCAGGGAATACGGGATAAGAAGAAAAGGAACACGGGAGGAGAGAAGAGAGGGAAGGAAGAAATTAAGGGAAGCAAGAGAGGAAAGAGTTCATCAGTTGCTATTGAACACTTACAAGAGAAGGAGCTTTATATAGTACATATTTTTATCTATTTAGTAGAATATATATATAATTTTACTGATCAAGTGCATGAAAAGTCTTACCAGTGTTGTTAGTTGTCAGGATCGTCTCTAAATGTCTCACTATGATCCCATTAAGACAGAATTACACATTCTTTTTAAACTTCATAGTACTTTCCTATCTTCCATTACATTACTCTTTATACAGTATTTATAATTATTTGCTTGTCAGTACCTTCTACAAAATTGTGAAGTATTGAGAGAGTATGTTTCTCTTCTCTGTATTTCTAACTTTAAGCCATATAGTGTCTGGTGCAGAGAAGGTAAGTAAAACGTGGACAGATGAATGGATCAAAGAATGAAGGGCTCAAAAAATTGATAGAATGAGGTGAATAAGTGATGGGTTTACTAAAACATATCTACTATATAATAATATAAATTGACTCATTCACAAAAGGACTTGACTTAAAATTTAGAGTGACCATAAAGACTTCACTGCGGACTAAAGAAGAATTAGATTATCCATTGTGATATTCACATAGGTATAATAAATTTAGAGTGCATGTAGAATACATAAGCAGAAATTTTCAAACATTTCAAATGATACTTTAAGAATACATACCTGGCAAAACATGGGTTTATGTATATTGGAAAAAAATTGCAACAGCTCTTCTGAATCCCTGTAGTCACTAGGGAGTTTATCTATACAAAGGCACTTAGAATGAATGAGCTCTGGGGCCAATAGATTAACATCCATCCATTGTGCAAACAGAGCTGAAGTTCCCAACTGTTTACCCAATAACTCCAATCTAGCCTTTGCAGCGAAGTCCTTTTTCATGTATTCCACAAATCCATAGCCTTTGGAATGGCCAGTAACTTCACTGTATACTAGAAAACATCTCTCGATATTTCCATAAGCACGAACAAGTTCTTCAAATTCTTCTAATGTAAAAGAAGTGGGCAAGTTGGTAATACACAGCAAAGCATCTGTTGGCTGGAGCTGAACAATTAAGTCCTTTCCTCGAAAAGAATATCGATGAAACATCCGAATTGCATTCTGGGCTTGCTCCCCATTCAGTAAGGTAACAAAAGCTAGAAGATAACAAAATGAATTAAAGAATTTTCTAAGCCAGTGTTTTCAAACTTTTTATGACTATGACCCACAGTAAGGAAATCAGGGAAGAACAGTATCCAAACCATCAGTCCTCTCTCTCGGCACAGGTCCGAGGAGGCTGCATTATCCAGTTCATGTAATTACAGTTTTCTGAGATGTGTCAGCCTGGATCCTAAGCCATGCAACCTCCTCTACCTTGCACTCATATAGTAAGATCTATCCTGATGTAAATACAGTTCACAATAAAAAGTGCTGGTAAGTGTTAACTAGTAAAGACACATATATTCCTAATTACTTTGCAAGCTGATATTACCAGTCCATAGGGAAACGTTTAGGGAAAAGGATGGAGTCGTGAAGAGCCATGTTCTAGGGGAATTGCTCCTTGTCGAGACTGGCCACAACATACACACTGTGAGTTTATTTGGTCTATGACTCAGTACACAAATACACATTTCTGAAACAAAAGTATAAGAACAAAAATTCCTATTACATGCAAAGCACTCTGAAATATCTATTCTATTTCATGGTATTTTTTAATGCTGACACTACTCAATTAATTTCACAACCAAAGACTCACATAAAAGTATAGGAATTATATTAGGAGTTCTACTATAAGATACTATAATGTTGTTTTGTTTTTTATTTTTATAATGTTTTCAAGCTACATAAAGATTTTATTTTTCCCAAACATGTAATGCAAAGTATTGGGAAGTCTTAAAAATTTTCTTTTATATTGAAGCACCGAAATATATAAAGCAAATATTAACAGACACAAAGCAGGAAACTGACAGTAGTACAATAATAGTAAGGGACTTTAACACCTCACTTACATCAATGGGTAGATTATTCAGGCAGAAAATCAATAAGAAAACAGTGTCTTTGAATGACACATTAGAACAGACGGACTTAACAGATACATACAGAACATTCCATCCAAAACCAACAGAGTATACATTCTTTTCAAGTTCACAGGGAACATTCTCCAGAATAAGTCAAGTTTCAATAAATTTAAGAAAACTAAAATCCTTTCACATATACTTTGATTATAATGGTATAAAATAAGAAATCAATCAAAGGAAAAAAAATGCAAAAAAAAAAAAATCCCCCCAAAACATGGAAGCTAAATAACATGCTACTAAACAGCCAATGGGTGAATAAAGAAATTGAAGAGGAAATTAAGAAAATATATAAAGACAAATGAAAATAAAAACACAGTGATCCAAAATCTTTGGGACACAGCAAAAGCAGTTTGAAGAGGAAAACGTATAGGGAAATTTACAGGAAAAATTCACAGGCCTACCTCAAGAAACAAGAAAAATCTCAAACCATCTAACCTAACACATACAGGAACTAGAAAAGGAAGAACAAACCAAGCCCAGAGCCATCAGAAGGAAGGAAGGAAGATCAGAGCAGAAATACATTAGGAGCTTAAAGAACAATAGAAAAGATCAATGAAACCAAGAGCTGGTTCTTTGAAAAGATAAATAAAATCGTTAAATTTTTAACCAGGCTTATCAAGAAAAAAAGAGAGGATACAAATAAGTAAAATCAGAAATGAAAGGCCAACACAACAGAAATATGGAAGATTATAAGGGAATACTACAAAAAAATTGTATGTCAATGAATTGAACAACCTAGAAGAAATGGATAGATTCCTAGAAACATATCATCTTCTTAAAATTCAATCAGGAAGACACAGAAAAACTGAACAGACCAATTACTAATAACAAAGCTGATTTGGTAATCAAAACTTCCAATAAACAGAAGTCCAGGACTAGATTGCTTTATAGGTTTATTCTACATTTCATTTAACCAAGAATTAATACTGATTGTCCTCAAACTATTTCAAAAAACAGAAGAGGAAGGAAAGCTTTCAAATACATTCTACGAGGCCAGTATTACCCTGATACAAAAACCAGACAGAGACACTATGAAAAAAAGAAAAGTACAGACTATTATTCCTGATGAACATAGATGCAAAATTCCTGAACAAAATATTAGCAAGTGTATTCAGCAATACATTGAAAGGATCATTCAACTAGAACAAGTGAGATTTATTCCAGGGATGCAGGAAGGTTCAATATTCACAAACCAATCAATGTGATAAACCACATTAACAAAATAAGAATAAAAACCGTAAAATCATCTCAATACATGAGGCGAAGGCATTTGACAAAATTCAACATCTGTTCATGTTAAAAAACTCTTAACAGGGGCACCTGGGTGGCTCAGTGGGTTAAAGCCTCTGCCTTCAGCTCAGGTCATGATCTCAGGGTCTTGGGATCGAGCCCCACATCGGGCTCTCTGCTCAGCAGGGAATCTGCTTCCTCCTCTCTCTCTGCCTGCCTCTCTGCCTACTTGTCATCTCTGTCTGTCAAATAAATAAATAAAATCTTTAAAAAAAAAAAAAAGAAAAGAAAACTCTTAACAAAGTGTGTTCAGGGGATACCTTAAGCTAAATAAAGGTCATTCATGAAAAATCCACAGCTAACATCATATTCAATGGTAAAAAACTGGAAGTTTTTTTTTCCTCTAAGATTAGAAACAAGACAATGATGTCCATTCTTTTTATTCAGTATAGTCTGCAAGTCCTAACCATAGCAATTAGGTCAGAAAATTCATCCAAATTGGTAAGGAAGAAGTTAAATTGTCACTATTTGCAAATGACATGACATTATTCATAGAAAACCGTAAAGATTCCACCAAAAACTATTAGAATTAATGAATTCGTAAAGCTGCAAGATTCAAAATTAATGCACAAAAAACAGTTGCTTTTCTGTACACTCATAATGAAATAGCAGGAAAGAGAAAGAAAACAATTCATTTTTAATAGCACCAAAAAGAATAAAATTCCTAGGAATAAATTTAACCAAGCATGTAAAAGACCTGTACTCTGAAAACTAGGACAATGATGAAACTGAAGATGGCACAAATGGAAAGATAGCTCATGCTCCTGGACTGGAAGAACAAATACTCTCAAAATGTCCATACTACTCAAAGCCATCTACAGATTTAATGCAATCTCTAATGAAATACCAACATTTTTCACAGAACTGGAACAAATAATCCTAAAATTTATATGGAACCTCAAAGGACCTCAAAACGCCAAAGGAATCTCGAGAAAGAACAAAGCTTGAGGTATCACAATCCCAGATTTCAAGGTTTACTACAAACCACGGTAATCAAAACAGTTTGGTACTGGCACAAAAACAGACACATAGATCAATGAAACAGAGAGTCCCCAAATAAGCCCATACTTATATGGTCAATTAATCTATAACAAAGGAGGCAAGAATACACAATAGGGAAGACAGTCTATTCAATACATGGTGCTGGGAAAACTAGATAGCGACATGCGAAAGAATGAAACTGGATCACTTTTTTACACCATACACAAAACACACTCAAAATGAACTAAAGACCTATATGTGAGACCTGAACCCATAAAACCCCTAATGGTTGAAAAAATAGAGGCAATGATCTCTTGGACATCACCCTTAGCAAAATATTTATGGATATGTCTCCTTAGGCAAGGGAAACAAAAGCAAAAATAAACCACTGTGCCTACACAAAAATAATTTGCCCAGCAAAGGAGATCATCAACAAAACAAAAAGACAACATAATGAATGGGAGTAGAAATTTACAAATGATATATCTGATAAAGGATTGATATCCAAAACCTATAAACTCATACAACTCAACATACATGCACACACTCACACATACACACACACAAAACCACTAAAAAGCAATCTGACTTAAAAAATAGGCAGAGGACCTGAATAAACATTTCTCCAAAGACACACAGATGGCCAACACATACATGAAAAGATGCTCAACATCTCTCATCATCAGAGAAATGCACATCAAAATTACAATGAGATATTACCTCGCACCATTCAGAATAGCTAGAAGAATAGTATCAAAATGACAAGAAATAACAAGTGTTGATGAGGATGAAGAGAAAAAGGAACCCTTGTGCATTGTTGATAGGAATGCAAATTAGTGCAGCCATTGTAGGAGACAATATGGAAGTGCCTCAAAAATTTAAAAATAGAATTGCTATATGATCCAGTAATTCCACTACTGGGTATCGACTCAAAGAAAATAAAAACGTTAATTTGAAAAGACATATGCACCCCTGTTTACTGCAGCATTATTAACAACAACTAAAGATATGGAAGCAACCCAACTGTCCATTAATGGATTAATGGATAAAGATACGATGGCCAAATTACTTGGCCATAATTTACTTGGTCATAATAAAGAATGAGATCTTGCCATTCGCAACCATATGGACAGACCTAGAGGGTGTAACACTAAGTAAAATAAATCAGACAGAAGAAGACAAATACCATGTGATTTCACTAATATGCGGAATCTATAAAACAAATGAATAAACAAAAACAAACAGGTACCTGACTGGCTCAGTCTATAGAGTGTGTGACTCTTGATCTCGGAGTCATGAATTTGAGTCCCATGCTGGGCATAGGCCTTACTTAAAAGAACAAAAACACTGTGGGGGGTTAGGGAGCCTGATGGTGGGTATTCCGAGGGCATATATTGCATGGAGCACTGGGTGTGGTGCATAACAATGAAATCTGTATCACTGAAAATAAATAAAAATTAAATAAATAAAATTTAAAAATTAAAAAAAATACAGAGAACAAACTGGTTGCCTGAGGGGGAGAGGGGAGGATGGGCAAAATATATAAAGGGAATTAAGAGGTACAAACTTCCAGTTTGTACTTATGAAGTAAGTGATGGAGATGAAAAGTACAGCATAGGGAAATACAGTCCGTAATGTTGTATGGTGACATACGGTAACTACACTTAATGTGGTGAGCACTGGGTAATACATAGAATTATGGAATCAATATTTTGTATACCTACAAAAAAGTTATACACCTGAAGTGTAACACCGTATGTTAATTACACTTCAATTAAAAAAATGGAAGGCTACCAAGCCTATAAATATTTATTATAGCATAACATATTAGAAAATCTTTATAAAATAATGTCTTTAGTGACATACATATAAATTATGTGATTATAATTTAGGATACTAATGTTATCCTCAGAAAATACATTGTGTGAGTAGCATTTGTATGACTTAGCGCTTCAGAATTTCAGAGATTGGGGTGCCTCGTGGCTCAGTGGGTTGAGCCTCTGCCTTCGATTCAGGTCATGATCTCAGGGTCCTGGAATTGAGCCCCGCATTGGGCTTTCTGCTCGGTGGGGAGCCTGCTTCCCTTCCTCTCTCTCTGCCTGCCTCTCGGCCTACTTGTGATCTCTGTCTGTCAAATAAATAAATAAAATCTTAAAAAAAAAAAAAAAAGAATTTCAGAGATTATCTTAAGAATGAAAAGACAGTAATCTTGTTTAATAATGCACACACTTAGAATCAAAATGAAACTAGGTGATTAAAATTGAAATCTTACCTGTTCGCTTATTTCTGTCCACATAACAATACTTTAACTCATAGTCTTGTAATAAATCATGAACTTCCTGAAAGAGACAAAACATGAATTCAAATAAATACACAAGTGCAGTTAGTTGGGGGAACTGGGTGACTCAGTCATTAAGTGTCTGCCTTCGGCTCAGGTCATGATCTGAGGGTCCTGGAATCCAGCCCAGCATGGGGCTCCCTGCTCAGCGGGAAGCCTGTTTTCCCTCTATCACTCCTGCTTGTGTTCCCTTTCTCACTCTGTCAAATAAATTAATAAAATCTTTAAAACAAAAAAAAACAAAAACAAATGCAGTTAGTGGATAATCCAACTGTACAAGCCAACCACTAACCACTACCATCTGCCATGTGAAGAACCTTTCATGGATCTTCATTATTTGTTTAACTTAAACGCATTCCATGCCAAGTATGACATCAACCTACCTCCCCAAGCATATCTCCCAGTACATAACCTGCACATAGATCATGTTACTTCTCAATGGGCATTCACTATTCCACCAGGATGTCATGCCCAGTCCTCACTCTGAATTGCTACTCATGCCGATACCTTGACCTTGCATGGTGCAAAGATACCACTAAAGCTCCTGAACATCACCTGAAATCGCATGCATCCTTTGAAATCCCGCTCAAATATTCTTTCATGAGGTTTTCTTCCAATTTTATTTATTTACTTATTGCTTATTTATTATGATTAAGAGAGAGAGTGTGCAAGCTGTTGTGGTGGGCGGGGGGGAGGTTTGGCAGAGAGAAAGGGAAAGAGGGACTCCCAAGCAGTCTCCACGCTCAGCATGGAGCCCAATGTGGGGCTCAATCTCATGACACTGAGATCACGACTGGAGCTGAAATCAAGAGTTGGACGCTTAACCAACTGAGCCACCCAGGTGCCCCAGGTTTATTCCAATTCTTTTCTGTGGGATACGACCTCTATCACCTCCATGCTAACAATGGTCATATTTTATTTATGCCTGTCTGACAGAAATATTAAAAATTTCTCTTTGTATATGACACATAACTGAGTTTTTAAGAAGTAATACACTTGTAGATGCTGTAATATCAGCAAAGAGAATAGATACAGGTAGACGCAAAACTAGAGATCCCTGGGTATGAAAACAACAACCGCCACCAAGGTATATATGTAATTCAATTTAGTCCCGCTTGGCTCCCTAAGGTGTTGAAACTGGCTTTCCTATTCATTCTGTTTCCATTATTAATCCAGTCTGAACTTGTTTATGCTGGTATCAATTTCACCCACCTGGGGTCTCAAAAAAGCAGATTTCTATTCCTAATCCTTCCTGTTAAACTGACAACACTTAAGTACAGGAACTATATTTCATATATGTGTGTATACCTTGTATTGCTTAGCAAATACTAGGCACTCAAATATACACTAAAGTGAATACAATTATTTTGTCACTGAATTGATATGTGGCCTTAGAAAATTTACTCATAATACACACAGGTGGAATTACTATTTTCTAAAGGAATTGGACTATCACATAGGTGGACATTCTGATCCTAGATTGGAAAGTTATAGCTGATCTGTTTTATCTTGCATATGAATAAATTAAACATATACAAGTGCCAATACGCTAAGTTCACAAGAAACTAACTCAATAATAATTCTTAATCTTGCCATTAATATAGTTAACTTTCATTTCACTTTTACAAAGTCACCCTTTTTCATTAAAAATCAGGAAACCAGGCCTGACAATGACAGGGCTATCCTACAGAAAGGTGCATGCTCTTGACTCTTGATCTTGGGGTCATGAGTTCAAGCCCCTTGTTAGGTAGAGAGATTACTTAAATAAGTAATTTTAAAAAGGGTGGGAGCACCTGGGTGGCTCAGTTAAGAGCATGTGATTCTTGCTCTCAGCATTGTAAGTTCAAGCTTCATGTTGGATGTAGAAATTAATTAAAAATAAAATCAGGGTAGCAGAGTGGCGCAGCGGAAGCGTGCTGGGCCCATAAAAATAAAATCTTTCTTTCTTTTTTTTTTTTTTTTAAAGATTTTATTATGTGTCAGAAAGAGAGAGAGAGCACAAGCAGAGGGAGCTGCAGGCAGAGGGAGAAGTAGCCTCCCTGCTCAGCAAGGAGCCCAATGCAGGACTTGATCCCAGGACTCTGGGATCATGACCTTAGCCGAAGGCAGATGTTTAACCAACTGAGCCACCCACGTGTTGCTTAAAAATAAAATCTTAATAACAAAACAAAACCTTTACAGAAAAATAAATAAATAAAAATCAAGAAACCTCAGCAGAGCAAAATCAAATAACTCGCTGAGGGGAGATTCACCAGTCTGGCACCTTTAACCCCTATATCATCCTACTGGATTCCTTCCAGAGCTAACTAAAAAGAGTATACTACTACCAATAGTAACAAAGACAGTATTATTACTGCCCTAATAAGTGATCACATGGAAATGGAAAAAAAAATGTGGACAGTTCCAAGTTGAGACAATATTTTCCCTTTTAACACAATGCAAGGGGGAAAAGAATGATATAATAGACAAAGTATAAAAACATAACGCTGGGTGGAAAAAAGATAATCGCCTATGATAAGAAATTAGAGAAAGGTGAAGTTGGTAGTTTAGTATTCTCTATTAGTAAATCAATATTAGGTATGTTTTAATATATATATATACACTACAGATTTCATATAATACGGTTTGATGAATTATACAGTAGCATGATCAATATACAGATTAGTTTACATCTTGCTATGGTAGTTTTTGTAAGCTTCAGTGTTTCCTTGGACTCAACGCATACAGTGTATTCATTAAGAAGATCTAATTCTCTCAATAGCATAGCGTATACGTCTTGCCAATCGACTAATTTAATCCTTAATATAGAAGGTGGCTCAGTTTTGTTTGAAGGGATCCAGTGTATGCTTTTAGTTGCACAGACTCTAATCTCTCATTTCACTGTTTAACAGCTGTCGAATGCCAGATAAAGAAAACATGACACTGCTGCTGACATTATCAAGTATCTTTAAACAAATGACGTTTTGTTACTCGTTCAGCTGACAGAATTACCTGAGAGAGATCTTACGTATTCAAAGATGCATTTTGCAACTTAAAAATTTTATTTTTAAAATACCTCTCTTTCAAATTATAGCTTTTCTATGCACCAGATATGGGATACAGAGACTGCCAACTGGCAAACCTTACAAAGCTTTTTGCAAAGAAAAAACAACAACAATTATTTTCCCCCCATGTCCTGGTTGATTTGACCCAGGCAAAAGTGGGTCACCCCTCAATTTGAGCCTCAGTAAGTTGGCCAAATTAAAAACTTAAAACCTGAAAGAGAGTGCTAACAACATTTTGCCAGAATTCTACTACACTCCACCACACAGAACCCAAACAAATAAAATTCTCTCTATTCTACTCTAACTTTATGACATTTCTATTAAATTACAAGTTAATTTTAAAGAATAAAGTAGCACCTTCTGGCCAGGAATATCAGTTACAAATTTCTCACAGTAAGATGAATTCATCAAAACTAATAGTATTAGAGAGCTTTGGCAACCTATTTCCAGACCACATTCCTTATTACTTCCTGGAATTAAACAAAAAGTTTTACACATACAAAATATCTCCTTGGGAAAGAACTGACAACCACAATGAAACCCAGCCTTAGTTTTAAGCTTTAATCATACTGTCTTCTAAGTCCTTTTCCAACTTACTGTGATTTCTTTCTTTTTCCTAAGAAAGTCTTTCACAGATTAAAGCACTCTAATTTCAAAGTCCACTCTTTTGCGGAAAAAAAATACACTTTTGCTACTTGTCCTTGAAAATGTTTAATGATTTTATAATACAAAGATATTACCTGTAACATATTAAGTTATGAGGCATAATAATGAAATCAGCACCTGGGAACCCATCACCAAAACTGAAGACTGGAACATTAGCAACACTGTTGCGTCGACTTCTGCATTCCTTTGCTAGCCCATCCGACCACCTTCCCCCATGGCTGGAGTTCCTAACGTAGGCATGTATTCCTAAACAATTTGTTGATTCATTTCACTTGTTTCTGAGCTTTAGAGAAATGCTATTATGCTATTTTAAATCTTCTGGGCCATTTATTTATTTATTTATTTAGGTGCCTTGCTTTTTTAATACTATGCTCCAAAAATTCACTTGTGTTCTACCTGGCCATTTATTCACTATGGTTTGATATTCTGTTCTATGCCTACAGTATGATTTATGGATCCATTTTTCTTTTCTACCAGTGAATATTTGGTTTGTTTCTAGGTTGCTTTGCTACTTCCATATTTTAAAACTACTAACACAGTCTTAAAAAGTTTATGTATTTCCTGGCATTCATGTGCAAGTTTCTGAAGGAATGAAATTTTGGGGCTGCACACATACAAATGATCATCCTTGTAAGAAAGTGCCAACTTATGTGCTGGAATGGTTGTAGCATCTTATGTCCCCATCAAGAGTATACGAGAGTCCCGCTGACACATAACCGTAAAATGCTTGGTGTTACCAGTTATTTAAGTTTTGTCAATTTAATTGATAGAAAACTGTACCGCACTGTGATCTTAATTTGCATTCCCTTGATTAGTAAAGGTAGAGGATTGTGATGGTTAGTTTTAAACTGAGGTTTCCCGAAGAAGAAATCCTGCCTCAAGATGGTAGCACCAACATATGCCGGACTCTCTAGCCTACTGGTATACCTGACAGATTCTGGCCTTACCAGTTCCCACAATTAGTCAACAGCTCTATGTATATCTGTATATAATATAAACAGATATTAATATAAATGTTACATATAAGCTCTTTCTTTGAAGAACTCTGATACAGGCATCTTTTCATGTTTATTTGCCATTTATTTCCCTTTCTGGAAAACACTCATATTGATGGCCATTTTCCTATTGTATTTATCTTTTCTTTTTTTTTTTTTTTTAAAGATTTTATTTATTTGACAGACAGAGATCACAAGTAGGCAGAGAGGCAGGCAGATAGAGAGTGAGAGAAGGAATCAGGCTCCCTGCTGAGCAGAGAGCCCGATGTGGGACTCGATCCCAGGACCCTGAGATCATGACCTGAGCCGAAGGCAGCGGCTTAACCCACTGAGCCACCCAGGCGCCCTGTATTTATCTTTTCTTTTATTGATTTATAGGAGTTTTTCAAAATATATTCTGCAAACTAATTCTTTGTTGGAAACTATTATAAATGCATTCCCCTACATTTTATTTGTGAGTTTTTTCTGATGAAGAGAAATTTGTCATAGAAGCCAAATTTGTAATTCTTCCCTTTACCATTTGCATTTTGTGTGCCTTAAGAAATCTTTTCCAGGGGACGCCTGGGTGGCTCAGTTGGTTGGACGACTGCCTTCGGCTCAGGTCATGATCCCGGAGTCCCGGGATCGAGTCCCGCATCGGGCTCCCAGCTCCATGGGGAGTCTGCTGCTTCCTCTGACCTTCTCCTTGCTCATGCTCTCTCTCTCACTGTCTCTCTCTCTCAAATGAATAAATAAAACCTTTAAAAAAAAAAAAGAAAAGAAAAAAAAAAGAAATCTTTTCCAGGGCGCCTGGGTGGCTCAGTGGGTTAAGCCTCTGCCTTCAGCTTGGGTCATGATCTCAGGGTTCTGGGATCGAGCCCGGCATCGGGCTCTCTGCTGAGTGGGGAGTCTGCTTCCCCCCCACCCCCATGTGCCTCTCTGCTTACTTGTGATCTCTCTCACTCTCTGTCAAATAAATAAATAAAACCTTAAAAAAAAAAAAAAGAAATCTTTTCCTACCCCAGCCATGAAGGCATTTTGTGCTCCAACAGTTTTTAAATTTTCCTTCTACTCATCAAGTTTGAGTCAGTTAGCCATGTTATGCTAGCTACAGTTTCCAGTACAATCTTGAATGGAAGTGATGCCAGCATTGTTCCTAATCTCAGGGGTAAAGTTTTCACTATTTCACCGCAGAATACCATTACTTTGGGTTTTCTAGATAATTTTCAAATTTGAGGAAGTTCTTTTCTATTCATGCTCGGTATGAGTTTTTATTAGGAATCAGTGTTAAACTTGATCAAATGCTTTTTCTGCATAAGTTGAGATGCCTTCAGTCCCGTCTTCATGCAGAGATCTCCAAATTCTTACTTCTACCTTCAAACCTCTCTTCTAGGCTCCAAACCTATATATGCTATTGCTTGCTTGGAACTGCATTTCCATGTTCCACACCAGGTAATATACTTTTTCTTTCTTTTCTATTTTTCCTTTGTGCCCAATGCAGGATTTATCATATAATATCTTTTTGTGATATTAGCTGAGTAAATGTGACATCAATTTTAACTTGGGTAAATTTTTAACAATTTTCAATGAAACTGCTTTGTTGGTAAGATCATTTGAATACAAACTTCTTGCCAGGGGAACATTCTGATTTTTGCCTTAAAAAAATAAATAAACTACCAGCTTCTTTTTATTAGCAGAATAATAGTAAGCATTATTTACTTATTTTATCCCAGGTATTCTATGGACATTATCTCCAAACCTATTCAGTCCAAATGAGCTGGAATATATATGTTTTTATTTACACACACACACACACACACACACACACTCATGTGTGCGTGTGTCTGTGTGTGAAAAATTGGGACGAGTGTGAAGGAGAGAGAGAGAGAATCTTAAGTAGGCTCCATACCCAGCACGGTGCTCAACTCATGGCTCAATCTCACAACCCTGAGATCATGATCTGAGCAGAAATCAAGAATCAGATGCTTAACAAACTGAGCCACCCAGGTGCCCCTATAATGCATATTTTAAAGATGAGGATACTGAGGCCTAGGAAAGTATAGTGCCTTGCTGTACACACAGTATGTGATGGATCTGGTATTCAAACCCAAGTTAACAGACTCCAGAGCAAACACAGTGACCCACTATGTGTATTGCATCTTAAGTGTCAGCACTGCAAAATAAAGTCTATGAAATAATCAATTCCCATCACATTCCTAAAGCTCACTGCATCATTGACCTCCTAATCTTGCCATGAAGATCAGGCCAAGAACAAGGTTTGAAAGATAGAAACCAAACCAACACAGTTTTACTTTCTGACAGCTAGAAATCAAATTGCATAGCTCCCTTGTTTAAATATTTCAATGGATCCTCATTTTCCTTAAAATAAAATCCAAACTCCCTAACATGGCTTAAAAATATTTCATCATCCTCACACGGCCTTGCTTTAGTGCTTGCACAATTCAGGGCAGGGAAAGAGAAGCACATAACAGACAGCAAGCTCTCTGGTATCTTCTTGTGATATGGTAAGAGATGAGGGTACTTTTTTAAAAATTTAAATTCAATTAACCAATTTACAGTACATCCTTAGTTTCAGATGTAGTGTTCAATAATTAATCAGTTGAGTATAACACCCAGTGCTCCTCACATGATGTCCATCACCCAATCACCCCATCTCCCCACCCACCTCCACTCCAGCAACCCTCAGTTTGTTCCCTATAGTTAAGAGTTTCTCATGGTTTTCCTCCCTCTGATGACTTCCCATTCTGTTTTCCTTCCCTTCCCTTACAGTCCTCAGCCCTGTTTATGTTCTAAATATGAGTAAAACCATATGATAATTGTCTTTCTCTGACTGACTTTTTTTTTGCTCGGCATAATACCCTCCAGTTCCATCCATGTTGATGTAAATTGTAAGTATTCATCCTTTCTGATGGCTGAGTAGTATTCCACTGTATATATACATTACCTCTTCTTTATCCATTCATCTGTCCATGGACATTTTGGCTATCGTGGACATGGCTGCTGGGAACACTGGGGTGCAGGTACCCCTTCAGATCACTACATTTGTACCTTTCAGTACATTAAAATAATTATTCACCATGACCAAGTGGGATTTATTCCAAGGCTGCAAGGATGATTCAACATTAGCAAGTCAATCAACATGATACATCACATTAACTAAAAAAGGACAAGGACAAGGACCAATGATCCTCTCAACTGATGGAGAAAAAGCACTGGCCAAATACAGGATCCTTTCTTGATGAAAACTCTTCACAGTAAAAAACAAACAAACAAACAAACAAACAACCCTCTTCACAGTGTAGGGATAGAGGGATCATACCTCAATATCATAAAAGCCATCTATGAATATCATTCTCAATGGGGAAAAACTGAGAGCTTTTCCCTTAGTTCAGGAACACGGCAGGGATGCCCACTCTCACCACTGCTGTTCAACACAGTACTAGAAGTCCTAGCCTCAGCAATCAGACAACAAAAAGAAAGAAATGGCATTCCAATTGGTAAAGATAAAGTCAAACTCCTACTCTTCACAGATGACGTGATACTTTATGTGGAAAACCCAAAAGACTCCACCCTAAAATTTCTAGAACTCATGTAGGAATTATGGCAGGATATAAAATCAATGCACATCAGTTGCATTGCTATGCACTAACAATGAGACAGAAGAAAGAGAAATTAAGGAATTGATCCTATGCACAATTGCACCCAAACCGTAAGATACCTAGGAATAAATCTAACCAGAGACGTAAAGGATCTGTGCTCCAAAACCCACAGAATACTTAGGAAGTATTATATACTTGAAGATGACACAAAGAAATGGAAAAACATTCTATGATCATGAATTGGAAGAATAAATATTGTTAAAATGTCTATGCTACCAAGAGCAATCTACACATTCAGTGCAATTCCTATCAAAATACCATCAAGATTTTTCACAGAGCTGGAATAAATGATCCTAAAATTTGTATGGAACCAGATAAGATCCTAAATAGCCAGAGGAATGTTGAAAAAGAAAAGCAAAGTTGGTGGCATCACAATGCAAGACTTTAAGCTCTATTACAAAGCTGTCATCATCAAGACAGTATGACTGGCACAAAAACAGACACATAAATCAGTGGAACAGAATAGAGAACTCAGAAATGGATCCTCAACTCTATGGCCAACTAATCTTTGGGGGCTATTTCTACTGGATCAAGTCCCCACCCTTAGGACTTTTTAAACTTTAATTACTTCCACAGGTGCCCATCTCCAAATATGGCCACACTGGGTATTAGGTCTTCAACATGTGAATTTGGAGGAACACAAACATTTAGTCCATAACAGATGCCTTCATGAAAAGGCTGATTCTAGGGCTGGAGCACAGGAAGTGCAAAATAAGTCACAACATCTTTATGTTAAAAACAAAGGAAGGACTCAGCAAATGACAGTGACATGTCACAAGGACATCAGACCCTTCCATAAGTTTGTGCTAGAATTAATGACTAGTCTCCAAGGAATTGTGAATGGGAAAAGTGGTATCTTTAAATGAGTGATGGAGCAGATGTCGCTTTAAGCAGATGATCAAGGTTAACATCATTGGTAGTAAGTCACGTTTCCCCTAAAATGATGTGATCAGAAGTGTACTTCACCTCTGTGGAATTCTTACCAAAATTCCATAACACTTATCTCTCATGAGAAAATCATACAAACACAAATTGAGGGGCATTCTAAAAGATACTTCACCCAAACTGTCAAGATCATATAAAACAAGGAAAGATGGAGGCACCCGTGTGGCTCAGTCAGGTAAGTGACTGCCTCTTGATTTCAGCTCAGGTCATAATCTCAAGGTCACGTGATCGAGCCTCCTGTTGGGCCCCATGCTCAGCACAGAGCCTGCTTGTCCCTCTCCCTCTGCTCCTTCCCCCAAGCACTCACTCTCTCTCTCAAACAGATAAATAAATAAATAAAATCTTACAAAAAAAAAAAAAAAACCAAGAAGGAAAGACTGAGGAACTGGTGCAGATGAGAGACTAATGTGAGATAACAACTGAGTGCCACGTGGCACCCTAAATTGGAACTTGGAACAGAAAAAGGACATGGGAAACCTAATGAAATCCAAAGTCTTAAGTTCAATTAATGATAATGTACCATGTGTTAATGCCTTAGTCCTGACTAATGTACCTTGGGTATTTAAGACATATTATGAATGGAAACCGGGTAAAGAATATATGGGAACTCTATGTGCTACATTTGTAGTTTTTTCTTTAAATTTTAAAATTATTGAAAAATGAAAGATTTAAGAAGAGGATTTGAAAGATTTCAAAGAAATCTTCATTTGAAGAGGAAAATGAAAGATTTAAATCTTTAAAATGAAAGATTTAAAAAGCCAGCACAACCGTACAATGCAAAAGGAGCCAGCTTGAAGAAGCTCCCACTGCCCAAATCTAAAATAATTTAAGCATGAAAGTAGGTAATCGTATTAATGAAATATAACTCATTAAGTAACAGAGGAACCCATAAGCCCATTTTAAAATAAATTAGTAAATAAATTAAACACTTGAAAGGGAATAGAATATTCACACAGTCTTAATTAATGTGCCCCCCTTTAAAATCCTTATTAGTTGCAAAGGGAAAAAACTTTGCATGGAGAAGTCTGGCAGATCCCACTTCAATAAAAATCAACCAAAACAATCAAAGTTAACTTCAGCAACAATGGGCCAAAATCTAAAACATGCACCACCCTGTGATATTCCTGCCGAGGATAACTAACTTGAATCTAATCATGGAGAAACATCAGACAACCCCAAATTGAAGGACATTCTTTTTTTTTTTTTAAATATTTTATTTATTTATTTGACAGGCAGAGATCACAAGTAGGCAGAGAGGCAGGCAGAGAGAGAGGAAGATGTGGGGCTCGATCCCAGGACCCTGGGATCATGACCTGAGCCGAAGGCAGTGGCTTTAACCCACTGAGCCACCCAGGCGCCCCTTGAAGGACATTCTACAAAATAACTGGCCTACCAAACTTCAAAGGGGTCAAGGTCATAAAAGTCAAGCAAAGATGGAGGACTTATTCCAGACCAAAGAAGATTAAAAAGACAACTAAATGCAATACATAATTCCAAACTGGATTCTTTCACTATGAAAGACCTTCATGGGACAACTAGCAAAACTTAAATGTGATCCAAGGATTAGGTGCAATTATTCTGACTTCAATGGTAGTGATGTGGCTGCCTAGACAATGTCCAGTTTTGTAAAGTACATGGGGTGGTAAAGCATGGTGTCAGTGTTCACTCTTGAATGGTCCCGGTGGGGGGAGGGGAGTTCTTCATATTATTCTTTTCTGTAAGTTTGAGAGTATCTCAAAATTTAAAACCTCACAGATTCACATGTTCTTGTTTATTGCTGTTACCTTTACACTAGATCAGGCTATAAAAAGCCCACAGGGTTGAAAGTCAGAGTCATGGAGACTAATCTGGAATCAAAAGCAAGCAGTTAAATGTGTGGGTAATAGAAAATACAAAGTCCAAGAAATAAAAGTAAGCTGGGAGCTAGGAGCAGATAATCACAGTAGTGAGTGGAGGCAGAAAGATAAAAAGCCCAGTTGACTGGGGGCAAAAAGGGTCCGATGGGGTAGGGTAAGGGAGAAGGATGAGAGGCAGAATTGATGCCTGCAAATACAGGCAAATTCAATGAATTCTAATGTTATTTTGGCGTTCAAATGGTAACAACATTAAACAGAAAGCTTCAAACACAAAGAAAACGTACAAGCAAGCACAGGGAAGTGAGAACTAAGCTCACACACCTAAAGATAATGACAGCAAATAAGCACAAAATGCATAAAAAACAGGTTTAGGGGCTCACAATGAGTTAGGGACTCAGAAGTTTAACAAAAGAGAGAAACTTGTTTCTTATCAATAAATACTTATTGTGAAGAACACTGAACAACACATGAGTCTTCCCATGTTTCAAAGAGAAACATTCTTTAAAGAGAAACAGTCTTTGACATTGAATAAGTGTTCGAGGGGGAAATAACACACTGCCATTCCTTGTAAACTTCTGTGCCAGGCATAGTGCCTAAAAATATCCGTTGGTACTGCTGGGTGGCCAGAGAGCAAAGAGTTTTTACATCAAACATGAAGCGACACAGTTGACTTTAGGAAAGAAAATTAAGGAGCCTGATTTCTATTCTTGCCTAGATGGAGGACCACCCCCACCTTGGCCTAAAGGTGGCCCACAACAGTGTCTGTTGACAACTCTTCAAGCAGCAGCTCTGGATCTGCTCAAGTGATCTCTACTCAGGTGAAGTCCCACAAACATGATCAAATGATATCCGTCTGGAAAGGCACTTCTCAACCTGGGTCTGAATTCCCCAGCGAGATCAGGCATAAGTTATAAGAGATTCACAATCCCCTGAACTTGCGTGTAAATCGTTGTGTGTCTATAAATATTAGCACTTCCTGGAGAGAGGGTTTATGGCTTTCAACCTACTCCTAAGCCATAAACAGTTGACTGAATTATTGTAAGTAACTGGGGTAACATCATTGCCAAAAAAGCCAGCACAACCGTACAATGCAAAATTTGCTCATTTCACAGATCAATCCTGAGGGCTTCAGCGTGTCAGACATATGTCTAGAAGTCTAACATTTGAGAGCAAAGTAGGTGGGTGGTACTCTTCTGTTTTAAATTTCCCTTGGAACTATGTGTCAGGTTCTAGGTGAAAAATTTGTGATACAAAGGTAAATATTACGCAGTCCCAGTCCTTTGAAACACATTATAATGTGTGCAAAGGAGAATTACAATTATAATACAGTGCAGGATAAGAATATGAGCTTTGAAAAAAAAAAAAGAAAAAAGAAAAAAAGAGAATATGAGCTTTGGAATCAAACAGACATTAGTCTTTTCTACTCTACTGCGAATTAGTTGAATGACCTTGGGCAAACTTCTTGGCATTAATCTTGCATCTGTTTCCCTACCAATAAAATGGGAATGAGTAATTCTAATCTTATAGTCTTGAAATGAGGATTAAGTACAGTATAAACAAAAGTAAGCAAAATGCAACATACAGTATCTGGCAATAATAGGTACCCAATAAAACAAATGGGTTATGGTTGCTCTAGATATCCAGAGGAAAGAGAAATTTGTTCTGGCAGAGGGATTACAGAAAGACCTCAATTAGACAACCATGCTCCTGTTTTAAGAGATACAATGACAAAGTGGTAGTGGTGTGTGTCCAGGGGAAAATAAATAAGACTGCAAGGAAATCTGGACTCCTAAAACCTAGTGGTTTGGAGGAATTGAAGTTATAAGTTAAAAATCAATGCCATAAATTCTCTCTGTATTATGGGAGGAGAGAACTTGTATCAAGAAATCAAAATTTCAGGGAAATTAACTTACATATTCAGTATAAATAAGATATTTATAACAAAGCTAACTGAAGATGGACTAGGATAACTTACCAAGAGTGATGTCTTTGAAAGTAAAGGTTAACACCTTTTAACAAAGTGTACAAGAATTCATGTGTCAAGAGCTCTAAATTAGCTGTACATAGTAAGCAGAAGAGTCAGATAAAATGTCTTCTACCATCCCTTCCAATACGGAGATTTTCTGCTTTTGTTCAAAAATCAAAATTCTGTATTAGGATACTAATGGTTGGTTGTAACATAAGACCCAACTTGAAATTCATGAAAGAACTTAGTGACTTGTATAACTATGAAATCCAGAGGTAGGTTTCAGACATAGTTTGATCAGGGCTCCCGTCCAGCTTCTCTACTCTGTTTCCCTTTGGATCAGTCCTTCTTTGGATTTCTGTTTCTGTCCCCAGATTGCCAGCTGCAGTCAGGGCAGTATGTCTCTGCACTTGTATCCAGTGAGAAGAAAGAGAATCCCCCACCTTAACAAGCCAACAAAGGTTCTAAGCTTCTTATTATATTGGGTTGAAACAATCACTGTGGCCAAGGCACTGTGACATACTGGCTGGCTTAGGGCCACGTTATTGCCCATACTGTAACCAACTCTAATGCCAAAAGGGAAGAACACTGTGTGTTGGTTTATGTCACCCAAACAGATGGGGGTAATCTCTATCAAACTGACCCAAGCCATATAAGCTGGTAAATAATGAGGGAAGAGTAGAGCCTCAAAGAAAAATCTGGGTGTTATTAGGAAAAACAAAGAGAAAGTAAGGAGACTGGGTAGGCAACAGCATCAGGTTCTCAGCACGAAACATATGGCATACTTAAACACTCAGTAATTGGAGAGAATTTTTAAGAGAGACTACTTACAAAGGCTTAAAAAAAAAAAAAGCCTATGGATAGCAAGAGTCCCATATAACCCCTAAGCCTAAAGAGGCAAAGGCGATGATTACAACAACCACGAGAACTTAATTGCATGGAGGACACCATTGGAAAGAACCATGACCTTTGAAAGAGGAAACAGCCAGCCCAGGGTATCCCAGCAGAAAGGGAGCTGGGTGAATAAATGCTCCAATCTATCTCTCCTCCACTCTTTGATCTCCCACTGGTGGGTCTGGCCAAATGCAACCTAGAAACCAGAGGACAGAGTCTTGTCGTTGCAATCCTCCCAGGACACAGCGAAGGTAAGAAGGATGGAGACAGATCTGGAGGAACAAATGAAAGATATTCAGCACAACAACCAAGGACAAGCCTCTGCAGATAAGGATAAGCCCAAATATACAGACTAGTGTTCTGACTTTCCCACTTCTCACTTCTTACCCCTCTCAGTGCACATCATCCCCTTAGAGTAAGGCAATTACCTCCCTAAGCCAACAATAAACAAATAGAGCCAAGGTTTCAGATAAGCAATTTTAAAATATTTAACTTATAGATAATTTTGTTTTATCTACATTTTAACATTCCGGGGGCGCCTGGATGGCTTGGTTAAGCATCTGCCCTCAGCTCCGGTCAGGACCCCAGAGTCTCAGGATCAAACCCTGGATCTGCTTCTCCCTCTGCCGCTCCCTCTGCTCGAGCTCGTTCTCGCTCCCTTTCTCTCTCGCTCTCAAATAAATAAAATTAAAAAAAAAAAATTCCTGGAGCACCTGGGTGGCTCAGTCGTTACACATCTGTCTTAGGCTCAGATCATGATCCCAGGGTCCTGGAATCGAGGGCTGCATCAGGCTCCCTGCTCCACAGGAAGCCCACTTCTCCCACTCCCGAGCTTCTGTTCCCTCTCTCACCGGGTCGCTCTGTCAGATAAATACATAAAAATCTTAAAATAAAAAACATCCCTTGGGCCCCTGGGTGGCTCAGTGGGTTAAGCCTCTGCCTTCGGCCCAGGTCATGATCCCAGGGTCCTGGGATCGAGCCCCACATCGGGCTCTCTCCTTGACAGGGAGCCTGCTTCTCCCTCTCTCTCTCTGCCTGCCTCTCTGCCTACTTGTGACCTCTCTGTCTCTCTCTGTCAAATAAACAAATAAAATCTTTATTAAAAAACAAAAACAAAAACAAAAAAACATCCCTTTACTTGCCTGTTTCAGCTGGTCTAAGCAGAAGTAAGCATAATAAGAAATGGGCTCTGGTAGCTCCTAAGGACAGCCAACTCTAAGGTAGGGAAGGTAAGTGCCAATAGAAGTAGTAAGAGACAAAACTCAGGGGGTCAGAGGGATCCCTTTCAGCAACAGCTTTCCATCAGAGATGATTTATTGTTTTCCTGATGTTCAGAATCTTGTTTACTCAAAGAGCAATTGCCTTAAACACCACTCTTTCTTGAGCACTGACATAAGGCACAAGTGCTCCCGTCCATGATTTGAAGCTGGGAGTGTTTCTCTTCCTGCACAAATCTCTTTACAGGTTATTGTAATAGTTAGAGTCCTCGTAAACTTCCAAAGCACCATAGCTTAAGTCGTTGTTAAAATGCTAACCAACAGCACTAAATATCCTCTACCATATTCTATGAGAAAACGTGGTACAACTCCAAAAAAATAATTCATGAGCATAAACTATTCATGAATTAGAACATGGTCTGTAAATCACCTGACAGTCTTTGGGCTGCTTGTTTACACGCAGCATTGTGATGCTGGCCACCAAGTACTGCTCTCCGTGACTATGTTTCCAGATCAGAGAATAAGCATTGCTCAAAGACTTTTCAAGAATTCCTGCCAAGACAAGAAACTTATTGAGCCAGTGGCAACCCAGAAATCTAGAAGATGTTCCTCTAGCAGCTTTCAGGGTCCTTGTTACATTGGGAATAGTATAATAAAACATGCAGAAAAGAGGTACAACTCATCATGAAATTCTGATTAACTATATTAGAAAATGATAAATTTTCAGGCATGTCAACTACACCATGAAAAGTAGCTTTTGGAAGTAAGCAAAATGGCATTCTGGATAAGAAAAATAGTAATTTCAAAATACAAAGATATCCCAGTATTATCAGGAAAAAGTGAACAATAGCCCAATACAAAAAGAGGCTGGAATTACTGAATAAAGTATTAGATGAAACAAATAATGTATATTTTAAAATCTTACAGTTAAAAAACAAAATGTATGTGAGAAAATTTGATTGGTTTTCAACCAGTAAGAAAGAAAAACAGGAATAAGTAGCTCTTAAAAAAAAAAAAATCAACTGGAGTTTTCTACATTAGGTGGTTTGTTATTCTAAAAAGTACTTGGTTGATAATACCATGCTTTCAAATGGGCCTCTGTGAATTAACCATCAAGCTTCTCAATTAACTATTATAATAAAGTACTTTGAAATGAAAGCTAATAATGCCCAGAGTGAGACAATAGAATGTTTCTTCTATTACGGATCCTGGCTGTTAGCCCTAAGCACTTCACATTTTCTCTTAATTAAGCAAGAAAATCTTTTTCAGATTCTAAAATAAACACAACAAGAACATAACACATTTACACATACCTAACATGTTAGGAAAAAAAAGTAAATTCAAACAACATAGGGAGTCAATGCCACTGTCTTCTCTGTTTTGAAACCCCAGAATTAATAATTCTATTGAAACAGGACCAGGTTAACCAACAAATATATACAATGTGTAGGAAGGCAATTAAAAACACATATTAGGACATTACCTTAAATCAAAATTCTAAGTTCAGAGCTGTAAAAGACTATTCACACACACACACACACTCACAATGGCTATTCTGATTAAGAAGCAGTGTTATCAACATTGTTTATTGTTTAATTATTCATGTAATTATAATTATTACAAATGTTTTTCATGATACGTTAATACAATTACATTCCAAAAACATAAACAATCAAAGACGTTACTATAAATATCCAAATCACAGTGGCCCAGAGTACCTGGGGCTCTAAGTAGCTTGAAAAAACTAGAGTAGAATCCAATGTAGGACTAAGAAGAAATGAGACTGCAAATGTAGGCGGAGCCAAGTCACAAAAAGCCTAGAGTCTTAGATTTCTATCCTGTTATGTCACACTTTTCAAACTAAGGTCGGAGTACTCCGTGGTAATAAAGGAGGGCAGAAATTCACAGTGAGTCTTCCGTAAGTGTTAAGTTTATGAAAAACATTTGGAGGACAGTGGAATAAGTGTAAGTCACTGTTTTTCACATTAAATCCAAATTTATTCGTAGGACATAAAATTAATAAGAATTTTTCAGTCAGAACATGAAGCTTCAAAGCAATTTCATTCTTGGGGTAGGCTCGTGGTGCTCCACTATTCCTTACAATTTGAGGAAAAGAGATATGTTGAGGGACATTTGAGAAAGTGTTTGAGAAGCAGTGCTGGGAATATGGAGCCAAACCAACCTACCTACCTTTCTTTCTTTCTTTCTTTCTTTCTTTTTTCTTTTTCTTTTTTTTTCAGGAGAGTGACATGATTGGATTTGTGCTCTGGGGGAGTTCTCTCAGGGGAAGCAAAGCAGGATGGGCTAAAACACAAGACACAGGACAATAATGAGGGTAATTGACAAACAGAAGAAAAGTTGTAATAGTCTGGGCAAGAGATGAAAACGGACATGAACCAGAGAGGAGACTCTGAAGACACAGAGGGCTAGGAGGATTCAAGAAAGCGTAGGAGGCCAACAGACAGCACCTGACTACACAGTGACTTTTATATGAGGCAGCTTTTAAGAACTGCTTTTACCCAAAATTATAATTTGAGTAAGATTTATAAAAATCCTGCTTAATAAAGGAAAAACTCATGATTTAAAAATGTTAAAGGATATTATTGGGCTCCTAACTAATCAATTACCAATGGAATTTTTCTAGAGACATCACTATACAGCTTGAGAACTGAAGTTATTAATAGCCTTCGTCCTTAATGTAATTAATATTCCAAAATAAATGAATGAATGAACCTATAGTCTTCTAGAAAAGAACAGGAATTTGATATTTAAATTATCTGATTACTCAACAACTGAACATAAATAACTTTTTCTTAAACCATGTTTAGTTATTTCACAAGGAATAAATAGGTAGTTTAGCCAAGCAATAAATGCTAAAAGGCACAAGATAAATCTCAAGTTAAATCCTCATTTCTAATTGACAGTAAAATGCACCCACTAAGGCAATTAGAATTGTGAAGGGAAATAAAAGAGAAAATATAACAAATTCTTGCAAAACCTACTTATGAAAGTATTAGAACTTTAGAGTAGATTAAGTATATGTTAATTTTATTCAACCAACAATAGCAATGCTCAGTCTAATTAATCTGAAGACTGTCTTTTAATTGCTTTTAAAAATTAGTATACTATTCTACTTATTTAACTGGACCACATAGTTACAATTGTGAGCAGAAAACTAGCAAAGATACAAATACAGAAGATGACGGAAAAAAAAATTACTCAAACAAATGTTATTTGTGTGCTGATATGCTTAGATTTTAAAACTACACATCAGAAATATTAAAAACAATGTTTTATAATATAAATTGTCATTGGAAAAAATGCTAGAACAAGTCTGGAAACGAATCTCTAGATCCTAATAACTTTTTTTTTCTGCTTTTAGATGAAATTCTTCAATTCTCAAAATAAACATGGCATAAGAATTTAACTTAACATAAAAATTTAAGATACTTCCCTTGGCAGTGGAAGACTCATCTAGATATGTAGATCTTATACCAATTTTATTCAATAGCTTATGCTTGCTACCTTACAGAAAATCCCAAGATTTAGGCCAAACATAAATTCATAACAGAGAAAGGATATCTCAAAAATAGAAATCAGTCTAAATCACATAAAACCTCTATCCATCACTCATGCCAAGTAATTAAAACTGTTCCCTTTTTTAGACCCTTTGGTATATTTTTTCATGTCTCTTAATGAGGGAAATGAGAAAGACACCAACAGCAAAAGAAGGATAGAGCCAACTGTCTAGAATGTTGTCTAAACATTTTTAGAATGCAAGGAAATACAACAAAAATAGATGACACTCCACAAAAATAATAAGACATTTCTCTCTCTTTTCCTAAATTATCTATAAACAGAGCTGCTATCCATTCAGGTTTTTTTTTTTTTTCCTTTTAACACCACCTGCCTCTACCAGGCATCCCTCCTCCTGAGCCCCTTTCCTGTCTTCTATTTGCATGGGTAGGAGAAATTGGCCTCTGTGAAATCAGTCCATTGCAGGTGTTCTTATAGGTAGCATCACAAAATACTACCTGACTGATGGGAAGTGGGCAATAATAGAAAGAGCTGAAAGAGGAATGAGATACATTGCTTTTTGAAACAAAATGGCCCCTCGTTTATATAGATTATAAGGTTATATGCTTTCATTTATTAAGGTGTAATTACATAATAATGAGGCATTGCCCTTATTATTTTACGGGTCTTATGGAAGAACTGCTGTGCAGTTATCAATAGCCAGCCCACTTGCAATTTCCTGTATCCTGTTACACGAGGAACTACATAAATCGGCCCAAATCTCCCACTGCCAGGACAGACCACCCTCCCCCATCCACACAAAATACGTAATTTCAAGCTGTATATGAAATATACACAAACATCTAGACAATTAAGAAACATGGAAGTACATAGAAATGGTCTCTCTCTTTTCCTTGTGTGTGTGTGGGGGGGGGGGGGACAAAAATGCATATGTATCCATAGGCACCAGAAAAGGGGGAAGGATACTACCTCACATTAACAATGGCTGTCTTTAAGTATCAGAAACACAGAAATATTTCCTTGCCATTGGTGACAAAATGGATGGACCTGCAGGGTATTAGGCTAAGTGAAATAAGCCAGACTGAGAAAGACAAATACCATATGATTTCACTTACACGTGGTATCTAAAAAACAAAAGAACATACAAACAGACTCACAGACACAGAGAACTGGTAGTTGCCAGAAGGGAGAAGGACTGGGGGAGGGAAGGGATGGGTGAAACAGGTGAAGGAGATTAAGAGGCACAAACTTCCAGTTATAAAATAAATAAATAATGCGCATGAGAAGTACACCATCGGGAAACTAGTCAGTAACATTGTAATAACTTTGTATGGTGACAGATGGTAACATCGTGGTGAGCAAAGCCTAACGTATGGAATTGTCCACTATGCAGTACACCTGAAACTAATCAAACATTGCGCGTCAACTACAAGTAAAAAAAGAGAAAAGAAAGACAGGTGACTTCTCTTCTTCCCCTTTGTGCTTCTCTGTATTTTCTTGCTTTTCTACAATGAGCATGTAGACTTTGGCAATCAAGGGCGTGTGGGGGGGGGGGGGTGTTAAAGTTAAATAGATGCAGTTTCTAATCTTGAAGCAACAGTTACCAGTTAATCTGGATCAAAGACACAAAGTAGCCTGTCTTTAAGCCTCTTTGAGTCACTGAGTAACAAATCCTCCAGTACTTGGCATGGCAGAGGTGGTCGCAAGGTTCCCCAAAGCTCAGGGATAATCTCTCCACTTCGAGGCCTTGGTAAACGGAGGAGACAAGAGTTCTTCCATACAAACTTGGGCAAGTGCTTCTGCAGCAGCAAAACTCACTCCCAGCTCTCCCATGACCCCGCCCCCCATGGCACACCCAAGTCCGGAGGACCCCGGAGGGACCCTCTCAAGGTACTCCGGAAAACTTGGTCCCCCAAAACTGTGCTCCACGGGTCCCCTCCACTCTCGTTCACCCACCTTTCTCCTACTACTCCCGCGACTTCTTCTCCTCCCACACACGTAAGGGCCACAGGGGAAGAAAAGAGCCGGGCGGACTAAGGACAGCCTCCCCGGATTCCCGTGACCTTGGACCAGCCGCTTTGCCTCTCAGAGCCTCGGTTTCCCAATCTGCCACTCTCCCCGGGGGACCGCAGGCAGAGAAACCTGGGGGCTTTGCAAAAGCGATAGACGGTTCTAACTCCGCACCGACCCCCTCCTCCCCTCGAGCGTTCCAGGGCGCCGGGCACCCGCCTGGACGCCGCGGGGCAGCCTCCCCCCAGAGCCTTGCCCCGATGCCCCCGGACGGGTCGCCTCCCAGCGCTAACCTCGTACCTGGCAGTTGCTGTCCTGGGGCAGGTTTTTCACCAGGATTTTTCTGCGGTTGCTCAGCTCCCGGTGCATCCGCTGCAGCCGCGCGGCGACCTCCTCGGGGTGCAGCGCGCTGGGCGCGGGGCCCCGGGCGTCCTCGCTCGCGCCGGCGGAGGGGCTCGGCCCGCGCGCCCGCGACCCTGGCCCCGCCGCGCCGCCCAGGCCCGCGCCCCCCTCGCCGCTACCGCCTCCCGCTGCCGCCATCTTCCCACGCGCCCCGCGGCTGCGGGCTCCTCCGGAGGTTCGAGGGGAAGCGGAGAGAGAAAGCTGGAGGAGGCCCGGGCGGGGGCGAGGCGGGCAGAGGCCGCAGAGTGGGCCCGGCCGTGGCGGGGAGGGAGGCGGCGCCGCAGCCAGCAGCCGGCGGGCGGGAGAGGAAACCTGAGCGCCGAGGAGGAGCCCGAGAACCACCTCGCGGGAACCTCCCCCTCGGGCCCCGGCCCCCGCGCACGGGCGGCGCCCATCCCTCCCGCCCGCCCCGCCGGTGGGGGCTCGGGCGCCGCCACCCGGACACCTGTGCGGCCGCGGACCGCCGACTCCCCTGCCCCCAGGGCCTAGACGAGCGCCCAGGCCTGGGCTCCGGGGATGCGGCCCCTTGGCGGCAGCTTCCCCGGGGGGACTCGAACCCCAGGCTCCTGTCCCCGCGCGGCCTCCCCACGTGACACCCAGCTGTCCCCAGGCTCTCCTCGAAATTCCCGCTCTGGGCCAGCTCGGGGGCTGCAGATGCCAAGTCGGGCTCCGGACTTGAACCTTCTGTGCTCAAGATGTGCATATTTGGCAAAGAACTCTTGAGTTTACACTGAAAAATAAAATTTGAGATTTTCTAGGGAATACATAGATATTCTGGAGGAAATTGTATATATTTGGAAAAACCTGATGAAAAAGTATTTTCCTTGCTTTGTACCAGAGAGCCTGGGCTTTTCACCCGCCCCTGGGTAAATTTACTAAAATATGAAAAACTTGGATGGTTGCATGTGCAACGTAGAAAGCGATGCTGAAGCAAAAACTAACATGGAAGAGGAGCTACGGCGGGGGACTCGAGACTTGAGAATACCCTACTTGAAGAATTTTCACTGAAACCTAGAGGGAGAGTTACATTGTAGAACTGTTTTCAAAATGATGTTAACAGATCAAAGCATCAGCAACCTTTCGCAACAGCCCAAATGACTATTTGGACTAAGCATCTTAACTGTGTACTGTGCAAACACACGCAAAAACAAAAACCCTGTTTAACACCAGTATTATTCCGTTAGGGGAAAATATTTCAAATTAAGGTAGCCAAAAAATAAAAACAATTAAAAAATACTACCATTCAGTACTTACACTGTACCCCTACATATTTCTAAGTGCTTTATATATATTTTATCTACTCTTCACAATAATCCAGTTTTATTTTTTTAAAGATTTTATTTACTTGACAGTGAGAAAGGGAACACAAGCAGGGGGAGTGGAAGGGGGAGAAGCAGGTTTCCCGCTGAGCGAGGAGCCTGATGCGGGGCTCCGGGATCATGACCTGAGCTGAAGGCAGACGCTTAACGTCTGAGCCACCCAGGCGCCCCAATAATCCAGTTTTATTTTAGGCTCTATTTCCTCACAATACACATGAAGAAATGGAGTCTGGTCTTCTTATTTCTAAAGCCCAATGATCTTAATAATATAAAGAGATTCCTTTGTAATCCCCAAATAATGACGCCTAATACTTCTGAATTTATTCTCTACCAGTACATACTTAGATCATCAAAATGATTCTGCAGTACATGTTCATAGCAAAACTATTCCCAATAGCCAAAGGGTGGAAACAGCCCAAATGTCTATCTACCTGGGAGCAGATAAACCAGTTGTAGTATGTACATACAATAGAATAGTATTCAGGCATAAAAAGGAATAAAGTACTGCTACAAGGCAAATGGGCCTCTGAAACATTAAGTGAAGGAACAAAGGGTAACATATGTATGATTCCATTCATATAGAATATCCAGAATAAGTACATCCATAGAGACAATGCAGATGGTTGATTACCAGGGGTTGGGGAAAGGGGATTAGAAAGTAACTGCTTAACAGGTGCAATTTTCCTTTTGGGGTGATGAAAATGTTTTGGAACTAATAGGTGGTGGTTGGTCAATAAAGTGAATGACTGAATAGCCACTGAATTCTTCACTGTAAAATGTTTAATTATATCGTGTGAATTTCACCTGGAAAATTTAAAAATGATATTCTACAATTTATCACTTTGTTAACTTGTTTTTTGAGCCTCCTGCTATGCCAATATAATTGAATGTCATTTTTCATGGTTGCATATTGTTCTATTGTGACAAGCACTGTAATTTATGTCATTAATTTCCTAGTATTAGACATATTTCTCCATTGTTAAAAATCCTGAGATTAATATCCTGTGTCTATATTTGTAGATGCTTAATATGCCATAGAATAAAGAACTGGAAGCAAAATTTCTACATCATAGAAAAAATATAATTAAAGGTTTTTGGTATGTATTTCCAAACTACCTTCTTCAGTTTTTCCCTATCACAGACATTATCTGAGAGCGCTCATTTCCCTGCTTACATCCATGATAATTTGACATCAAAATAGTATCTCATTTTGTTTTCAATGTTATTCCTTTGATTTAAAAAGTTGTGTATTTTGGGGCACCTGGGTGGCTCTGTGGGTTAAGCCTCTGCCTTCAGCTCAGGTCATCATCTCAGGGTCCTGGGATCAAGTCCCGCATCAGGCTCTCTGACTACTCTCTGCCTACTTATTATCTCTCCCTCTCTGTCCAAAAAAAAAAAAAAAAAAAGTTGTGAATTTTAAATTCCAATAAAGTCCCATTTTGTAGCTGAGAGACTATGAGAAATACATTCTTTGAAGTGGGCAGGAAGCATGAATAGCCTTAGCATGTGCTCTGACCCTGATTCACTCATTAAGTTTCAGAACATGTATTTATCCAAATGAGTCCTGTGTTTCTAACATTATTAAGTATCTCTTATGTGCATGCATACACACACACACACACACAAGCACTAGAATACAGAAGCAGTAAAATAAGGTTTCTGTGTAATAGGGACTCAGTTTCATGGGGAGAAAATTATACAATAATTATAATTAAAGGTGATAAACATGGAAACAGAAACTTCAGGAGTAGCCCTGAAAAACAGTGCTCTGAGTCTAAGTTTAGTGATGTTGCTTTTGCTGAAAATATCTTTCAGACTGCTTTTTTGGTATTGACTTCAGAATCTATGGCGAATTTTTTGGCCTAGTTTCTGCGGGAGTGAATATGCATGTCTCAGAGATGGGTTTGACTTTGGAAATAATTAAATGTTATTGGAAGCCAAGTCTGGTGAATGAATCAGGTGTTGACTATGCTTTTGGAATTATGATTATGTAATTAGGGTTTGGGGCCCCAAGAGGGGCATGATTACAATGTTATCAAGTTATTAAAGCAATTTTATTAAGTGGGTACTTGGATGTGATCCCACTTCTGGAACAATATTGCTGTGTCCTGTAGGGTGGTGGCTTTTAAACGACTTCTCAGTCCAGTGAGAGCTGTATACCATAGTAGGAAATACATTTTACATCCCAACCCAGTAAACACACACACATGCAGCTGTAACAAAGATTTTATGAAACAACATACTCACCTGATGCAGCACATTATAGTATTTTTTATTCCTTTTTTTTTTAATTGCTGGGGGGGTGATACACTAAATTGATTTCATGTGCTGTTAATGAGTCATTACTCACATTTTGATAAACACTGCTCTAGTTTGCAAACCAGTGATTTTCCTCATTACTCTGGTTGAGCTGTTTCCAAGGAATTCAGGGAAATAATAGAACTCACTGATTTTAAATTATTTAACTGAATTGATTATGTTGCCACATGAGAGAAATGGATGAAAACTGCAAAGACTTAGACATGCTACTATAATTCCAGACAGTTCTCTCATTCCAGGTTTTAGCCCAACATTTTAAATAGCAGCTCCCAACAAATCACTAAATTCTCCCCCTGAAACTAATAATACATTTATATATATGGTAACTACATTGAATTTTAAAAAAATTAAAAGCAGCCTTCATGGCCAATTAGATGAACATTCTAATCTGACCCTGAAGTGGAGTACCATTACCAAGTTGCAAAGTATTTACCGATAACCACAGGTAATTATCATGATCTGTATAATTACCTTGTTCTTAAAACATACTCTTATTTTTCAAAAGTTTGGGTGGCTGTTTTTATGTATTTTTGAAGCTCTGCAAATGGGGAAAATGTTGGAGAAATTTAGTAAGTCCCAGCTAATAATAATAGAGCCACTTATAGCCAGACAGTCTTAAGCTTATATATTATTGCTAATGTGATGAAAACAGGTTAAGCATGTGAAAAGACCTGTCAACTCTAAGAATCTTTTAGCTATCATTTATTCATTCAGTGACCTATAGTGATTGCCTACAGTATACCAGATACTGTGCAACACACACCAAATTTCATTGATTTTTATTTGGAAATGGTCTTTTCCCTGAGGAAAGTAGTTGCAATTTAATAATTGCAGATTTGGCATGATAAGTATGATGAATAAAGTGCTCAATAGCACAGAAGAGTGTTTGATTTTGACTTAGGGGAAGGTATAGTAAGAAACCAGGTGTTGAAGACGAGCAGGGGTTTTCTAGATGACAAAGGGTAAATACTAACACAGGAGACAGAAAGAGACCCAAAAGCATCAAAGGGACTGGCATGTCCATGAACAAATAAGTTTGATGTTAATGAAAGCTGTGCTACTTTTGAGAGAGGAGCAGAAAAATAAATGAGAAAGATGGCAAGTTGGTTCCACTTTAAGTCGATGCTTTGGTATGGCACAAAAAGCAAACTCATAGAGAAAAGCAGTATTAGAGGCTTTTAACGGAAATGACATGATCAGCTACAGCTTTAAAAAAAATAATTCTGACTACAACTGAATGATCTTACTAAGTCTTATGTGAGGGAGACCAGTTAGAAATCTTTTGATATGCTATAAAAACATCTGAGGGCTTATACTGGAGTAGAATAGGAACAGTAACAAATGTATTAAGTGTCATGCAACCTATGTGTTAAGTGTATAGACCTTTAGGTATGTTACCAATGCTTTAATTCTTCATTTTTTCTTTATATTATTTAATGTTAAGCCCTATAATCAACCTGTAATGTAGGTAGTACCTACGTCTTTACCAATGAAGCAACAGAGGCAGAGAAGGTAACCTGTCCCAAGTCACAGAGCAGGGAGGGGATTCCAGTACAAATCCATCAGCTTTTGGAGCTCAGGTACGTGAACTTATGGAACTGTAGCTGAAGGAGGGGCTCGATTTGTGAGACTTTGTTGAGAGGAACACAGTAGAAGCCGAACACGGTGATGGAGAAAGCAGGATCCAGAGTTAAAATAGCTGGATTCAATTCTGTGTAACTGGAGAAAGCTATTTAAAACATAAGAGAATAATTGAAATATGCCGAGCCTCAAACTTTTCATCTCTAAGACAGAGATAACAGCAGCACCCACAGGCTATTATTAAAGGCTATTATGAGGATTAGATGAGGTAATGTATAGAAAAGGCTTAGGAGAGTGCTCCGCTCGAGGGCTAGATAAAAAGGCAGCCACAGTAGTGGGAGTAGTAGCAATAGTAAATTCTCATTAATTATTTATAGAAGTCTTGGCAAGGATGTCAGCAAAGAGAAAGAAGTGAGGAACGGCATCCGGGTTTCTAATATGAGAGACTGGATGGGGGTGATGCCACAAGCGAAGGAGGGAGTTTAAGAAGATACCAAGCTCAAGGTAGGCATCTGAGCTCCAAATACTGCAGGACATCTAGGTCTGGTTTAGATCTAGACCATTTAGATGGTCTAAAACTTTAAGCAAACCAGGTAGTTAAAATCAAGACTACATGAGATCATCCAGGCTGAGTGTATATTGAAAGAGAAGTCTAGGGGCGCCTGGGTGGCTCAGTGGGTTAAAGCCTCTGCCTTCCGCTCGGGTCATGATCCCAGGGTTCTGGGATCGAGCCCCACATCAGGCTCTCTGCTCAGCAGGGAACCTGCTTCCCCCCCCCCCCCCCTCCCTCCCCCCCTCCCTACTTGTGATCTCTGTCTGTCAAAAAAATAAATAAAATCTTAAAAAAAAAAAAAAAGAAAGAAAGAAAGAAAGAGAAGTCTAAGACATCGCATTTTAGGGAACAACATTTAAAAGCCCAGAAGGAAAGATAGTGGATGGTAACTCGGCAATGCTATTAAGAGGCTGCTTAAACTATTTTTGTGCCCCACCTGTAAAAACAGTGCCAGATAAAAAGGAAAAGGGTGTCCAGCAAGCACAGTTGTATCACAGGTATTTCTCCCCGTTTTCTTATCTCCACTTATCTTAGTGGCCATCTTGAGCTCGCGATTCTTGGCTCCACCTCTCTGTGACAGCTTCTGGAACCTCCCCTCCTTGGCTTGTGTCTTCACAGTATTGGTCTTGGTTGGTTTTTTGGCTTGCTTCTTGAATCAGGAGCTGAACCGACTCACCACTGCTTTTTGCTACTGGCCTTGCATTCCATGATATGCCAGCTATAAAAGAAACCCAAAATCAGAAAGAAAGAAAGAAAAAAAAAAAAAAAAAGGACTGGAAGTGAACTGGAAAGTATGGCTTTAGAGAAGCCAAGAAAGCAAAACATTTCAAGAAGGAGAAGAGTCAACTTGTCAACGCAGCAGAGAGGGCAAACAGAATGAGGACGGAGATGGAGGTAATTGGCTTTGGCAGCTAGGAAGCTCCTAGTGTCTTCGAATAAGAGCAACTTCAAGTAAGTGGTAAAGAGGGGCACCTGGGTGGTTCAGTCAATTAAGCTTCTGCCTAAGGCTCAGGTCATAAACTCAGGTCATGATCTCAGGGTGCAGGATCGAGCCCCGTACCATCAGCTCCCTGCTCTGTGGGGGAGTCTGCTTCTCCCTCTCCCTCTGCCCCTGCTTGTGCTCGCTCTCTCTCTCTCTCGCTCTCTCTCCCTGGCTCATTCTCTCAAATCAATAAAATAAAATCTTTTTTTTTTTTAAAGATTTTATTTATTTATTTGACAGAGATCACAAGCAGGCAGAGAGAAAGGCAGAGAGAGAGGAGGAAGCAGGCTCCCTGCTGAGCAGAGCCTGATGTGGGGCTCGATCCCAGGACCCTGGCCGAAGGCAGCGGCTTAACCCACTGAGCCACCCAGGCGCCCCTAAAATCTTTTTTTAAAAAAGTGGTAAAGGGACAAGAGACCAATCTATGAAAAAGAACTGGTGAGATTACCTTTGTACCTTCTAATGTTCTCCATGAAGCAGAAAGAAGCTCACCCTCTGATAGTGAGGAAATCTGGCAAGAAATGAGAAATTGTAGTCCACATAGGTGATTTATACGGACTGTATTCTCACCACCACCCTCGCAGTGGGCATCATGAAGGCAGCTGACATAATGAAGAGAAGTCCTGCAGGCACTGTGAGGCTAATTTAGAACTCAAACCCAGGACTGTCGCCAAATTCCCTGTTTCTCATTGCACTACCACCAAGGGGCATGTGGAAGTATTGATGGAGTAATAATAGGTATAGTGTTATAAATATTATTACTTCTATATTAGTATATAATAGTGGGAAGGAGGATGAGTAAGACGAAATCAGATGTTGGTAGTGCTCATCATAATAGAGAGATAAATGCTTCTGTTGCTTAAAATTTAATGACAAGCAATAGTTTCGCGTCTAACTTTAGGCCATAAAGCACAGCCCACAAGATCCTACAATGCAAGGATGTTACTTAATACAAATGACTTTTCTGAGTTTCATTTCAGTAATCACACTGTAACATTTATAGACTTTGCTTTTGTTATAATCTAAACATGTCTTTAAAATATTTATAGCTCTGTCAGTTGTCTTTATAGCAGCAATGTCCACAATAGCCAAACTATGGAAAGAACCTAGATGTCCATCAACAGATGAATGGATCAAGAAGATGTGGTATATATACACAATGGAATACTATGCAGCCATCAAAAGAAATGAAATCTTGCCATTTGCGACAACATGGATGGAACTAGAGCGTATCATGCTTAGCGAAATAAGTCAAGCAGAGAAAGACAACTATCATATGATCTCCCTGATATGAGGAAGTGGTGATACAACATGGAGGCTTAAGTGGGTAGAAGAAGAATAAATGAAACAAGATGGGATTGGGAGGGAGACAAACCATAAGTGACTCTTAATCTCACAAAACAAACTGAGGGTTGCCGGGGGGAGGGGTTTGGGAGAAGGGGGTGGGATTATGGACATTGGGGAGGGTATGTGATTTGGTGAGTGCTGTGAAGTGTGTAAACCTGGTGATTCACAGACCTGTACCCCTGGGGATAAAAATATATGTTTATAAAAAATAAAAAATTATTTAAAAAAAATAATAAAAATAAAATATTTATAGCTCTGACTTTATATTACTTTTATTTCCAAGGTTACAAAAGGTATTCTGAAAATTGTTAGTATGTAAACCGCAAACATTTACCTCGAACTTGGAATTGCATTAAATAATGTAAAAAGAATGTTACATTTTGCCATGGAAGTTTGAATTCTTTTCACACTCTGAATTACAGAAGTCTTTCAACCACTCTCTAACACATTTTCTATCAAAAATATAATTTTTAAAAATGGTAGCTATCAAGTTAGAGGAAAAAACCATAAAGCAGGTGGCATGAATATTTGAGAGATAATAGAGTATAACCCAGCTGTCTCGCAAGGAAATCCATCTTTCTAAATCACAAAGTTCTGGGGTAGAACGGAGGGAGTTACCATTTAAGCAGGTGCCATTTAAAAAATCATTTTGCTGAAAATCCTCTCAAAGTACATACATAGGGGAGTACATATTTACATCACAGGACAGATGATACTCCACCTGACTCTCTTTTTGTGATGGTTCCAATAATAGAGTGATTGTTCTCTGGGTATATTGAGGACGATAGGATGATTTCCCCCTACATTAAATGGCTCCATGAAGCTATGCCTTCTTAATTCTTGTGTCTGATTGTTAGAGATTTTTTTTTTTTTTTTTTTTGCCTCCTTTCCTTGTCCATGCTCATTTCTTACTGCAAGCCCATTTATTCACGGACTCATTCATACCTGTTGTAACATTAAACTAGTCCATCCAGGGGCGGCTGGGTGGCTCAGTGGGCTAGGCCGCTGCCTTCAGCTCAGGTCATGATCTCAGGGTCCTGGGATTGAGCCCCGCATCGGGCTCTCTGCTCAGCAGGGAGCCTGCTTCCCTCTCTCTCTGCCTGCCTCTCTGCCTACTTGTGATCTCTCTCTGTCAAATAAATAAATAAAATCTTAAAAAGAAAAAAAAAGAAAATGTTTAAACTAGTCCATCCAACCCATACTCATGTAAATAAAGGTAAAACTTGCACATGGCTGTGCTAATCCACAGTGCTCCTTGGCGGGCTCCCAGTCCGTTTTACACTTGGCCTCCACGTTGTGGCTTTTTTCCTTCCTGCTCTTACTACTTGGACGTGATTGTGCTGCTTTTCCACACTCTTCTTTCAAGGAGTGTATGAGGTATTGCCAGCCAACAGCCTCTAGCTAGCTGCTAGATCTCTGGGGCGGCGGCCGTCAATAACCAAACACAGGGCAGTACTGTCGCTGGGCTGTTTCTGCCTGACCTAAGACTTCTCTACTGGGCAATCTTTGTTCGGGGACTCCTCAGTTGCGTGGCCAGACTTTCTTCAAGCTGCACCGTGGCCTGGGGCTCTTCCTACCTGATCTTTCATTCCTTTCATTGGTGTCAGACCTGCCTTGTGGTTTGAAGGCTCTCCCCACCTACTCTTGCTCCCCTCCCCTTGATCCTTCGCACACATTTTCTCAATACATCTTTTGCACATCTGATGTTGGTTTGGTGTCTGCCACCCAGAGGACCCTACTGACACAGTTGGTAATAATAATAATAATAATAATAATAATAATAATAATGGTCCAAGAAAGCCGACAGTAGAATTAGGTCTAGGGATTTTTCACTCATGCTTGGCTGGCAAGTAGGACCTCATCCTGACTGGCATGTGGGGAACAGAAAGTTCCTGGCACAAGGAAGCCCCATGATTGCTGAAGATGTCACTGCTGGGGACTTGGGAATGCATCCTTATGGAGTAGAAACAGCTTTGCTAGTGGAATGATTTAGATATTTGAAAGATATGGGGAGAATAAAGCCTACAACTACAGTGGTATGGGCGGGTTATTTGAAAGTTTGACTGATGCCTTGCAGAGGGATCATGAGAAACTGAGAAAGCGTGAAATAGTAAAGGGCACAGTTGTGAGAGACAGAGAGCCTGTTTGAGCACCTTCTTGGAAAGTGGGATTTACTACCATTGCAAGGGCTAACCTTCCATCTCATAGGATGGGGCAAACCCACTGCAGGGTGGGTCTTCGAAACCTAGAAAAGATGATAACTCGGGATGAAGTTGAAATGCCTGAGTTCCTGTGACAGACAGTAGAGGAAGGAATAAAAGGGCTATAGGAGGGAGTATGTTATAATGGCTTCACAGTGTGAGACCAGAGAACCCAACAGAAGAGTATGTTCCATAGCAGGGCCTGGAGAACACACTTTTCTCCAAGGCCATCAGCAATGATGAGGGGCACACTCCAAGGCCCCACTGATGAAAGGGGCACCAGCATCATTAAGAAGTCTAGTGGTAGCACTCCTGTAAGTAAGTAAGTAAGATTTAAGCTTATTCATACCAACAGGGATAATAGCACTTGAAAATAATAGAAGCCATATAACAAAACTTGACTGCCAGAAGCTGGGACAGGGGCACCATAGCTATAACTACCAGCAGAACTGGAGTACCTGTCAAGGGAGCATGACCCATAGAAAGCTATGGAAATGGTTAAGAGAATCTGATGTTCTTAGCTGCAAAATGAGACAACCAATGAGAATGCCATTTAGCCTCTATAATCAGAAACGGGCAAGAACAGAGAAGCAGGAAGATAGGGGTAGATGCCCCAATAAAAATTCATGCTCAGTTTCTGAATCTGGGACAAATTTAAAATAATTAATTAGTATAATTTATTAATGGATATCATTACAGATATAATTTTTTTGATCTCTTGAGGTGACCACAAGGTGTCTCCCCGTTTTAATTCAATATTTTTCCAGTTTTATTGGGAAATAATGGACTTACATCACTACATAAGTTTAAGGCATGCAGCATGGTGGTTTGATTTATGTATATTATGAAATGTCTGCTAAATGTTCAGCTAACATCCAACATCTTATATAGATTCAAAAAAAAAAAAAAAA